>NC_038245.2:40167551-40407539 GCF_000004515.6 Glycine max | reverse complement strand
CGGGTATTCTGCTTCATCATGCATCTCCTGATCTCCAACACTGTCAGACACAACGCTATTCATAACATATATAAACTGTAAATAAACACCCACCTAAAAAATTACTACACTAGTCTTAAACTCCAAGGGATCTTTCAAGAAAAGATTACCTACTAAGCAAGAAAAGTAGCATTATGAGAATTAGAACTCACACTTATCAAAGAAGGTAAAAGTTCATACTAAAGTCTTTTATAAAGTCTATACAAAGAATACATGTATTACTTATTCATATTCTATTATTAAAAAGGCAAGTTGTCTTTACAAAAAAATCATAGAATGAAAGATCAATGGATGAAGGTGAATGGACGGTGGTGATTGGTGCAGTGGAGGGAAGTTTGTGTATGGTGGCAGCACAGTATGAGTGAGTGATTTGGAGGATGAAATGATAAAGGGATGAACAATAAAGGAGTGGGAAGCCAAAAATGAGGGCTTCTGTTGTGTTTGGTGGCTGCCGGGGCCAAAAGCAGTGGGTCCATTCTCTCACTCTTTACCATAATTTTCACTATTCTTTCTCTGCTCTTCTCATCCTTATCTTTTTCTTTTCTATTGTTGCCATATTATACTATTTATCACCTAACATGGTTCTGAATGAATAAAATGAAACAAATGACTATTTAGATTATTGTTTTTTTTTGTTAAATAGATTAGTTTTATACTATTTTCTATAAAAAATTTAAAATTATTTAATACTTTATAAATAAATTCAACAAAAATATAATTTTTTTAAAATATTAGTAAATGACACTTGTAGGATTGCTTAATTATAAATTTATAATTATTAAAAAATTGATGTGTATGATAAATGAGATTAATATCAAAATATTCAATTATCAAATTATTAAAATTTAATGTATAGTTATGGAAAGTATGTGTAGAAGGGACCAAATGATACCCTAGCAACTTATACTAATTATCACATTATAATTTTTTTTTTATCTAAATGTGAATTTTGTTAATTCAATCATTAAATTATAATTATATCACACTGATCCTTGTGTCAAATTTTTTTAGCATCCAACAACAATAAGAAAATAATTTATATTTTTAAGGTTTTAAAAAGATAATACATTAATTTTAATGTATAAGAATGGTGTATCGAATAAATTTAGATTAATATAATTTTTTATAATATAATATATGTGAAACAGATTTTCAATCAAACAATATAGTCTGAGATAAATTATTTAATTGAAAATTACTAAACGATGTAATAATTAATGTAAGATATTTGATATAATTTAATGTTTATCTGTATATTTATTTATATTTATATATAAAGGACATATCAGATAATTTTAGATTATTTTTTTCTGTAAAATAATATATAAGAAAGGAGCTCTCAATTAACAATACATTTTGAAAAAATTATCAAATAATTTTTTAAAAATACTATAAAATTGAGTAAGTTGACTGATATATTTTCTTTAATACGACTCGATATATAGATAGATTGGAATTTATTAACCACACCAACTTATTTTTTAGTTACATTTTTATCAATTATTGAATGAAAAAGGGAAGTGTCATACTCAATTTTAACATCTGTAAAACTCTAAAGATAAATGTGTACAATTTGAGTTAAAAAACCTATAATTGCACATAAGTGAAAGTGTATTTTATTTGGTACATAAGTTAAGTTAAAGTATCCAGTCAAAAAAATAAAAGTACAAATGCAATTAAACTTTTGAAACTACGAGATACTATCACAAATACGCCATTTAAATTGTTGTCGACTTAAATTAATTTAAATAATATTTTCAACAAATATATTTATTTAAAAATCATTACAAATTTAAATGAATAAGTTTTTTTTTTTTTTGCATAAGATAAAATTTAATATACACTTTATTGTCTAGCTTTCCTCGTGTATCTATTTTAATAAAATCTGTAAACTGTAAGGGCTTTTTTTATAAATTAAGAATACTTAATATCTCCCCTAGATAGTGGTATTAAATTTGTTAGATTGCACCATTTACCATTGCTGTACTAGTAAGGATGGACACGAATTCAAGTCCCCAAATTAATAAGCACTTAAAAAATGGAAGTATTGTCACTGTGTGTCAAAAAGCTTTGCTCCCAAAAGAAAAAAAATAAAATTAATATGGTCAGCCACATGGTAAAGGTCATTAAAGCAATGACTTTAGGCCTCTTCTTCTCACAAGGACTAACAACACACGCACACAGAGAGGGAGAGGATCAAAGTATATTTGTTAGTAAAGTTTTTATTGTAAGATCAAGTACTATTAATTATTAATATTATTTCTTCATAAGAAAAGTAAACAAATAAGTTATTAATTATTGATAGCTAATAATTAAGGGAAATACTTATATCTTATAAATAGACTCTTCAAACCAATATTATGAATTACTAATATCTCCTCAAGAGAAATATAATGTGAAAAAAGTAATTATATTATTCCTCTAATTAGTCAATGGGTAGTTTTAAAAGTTAAGATTTTCCTAATAAACTGATAATTGTTGTGCATAGGTATATTTGAAATTAAATCATGTAAGAATTGTTAATTTTTCTCTCTTATTTCTTTTTTTTTTGTGTGAATAATTAAAATTTTAATATCATTTAAGTTTTTGTGTAGAAAATGTTCAAGTTTGTGAATTTATAGTGCTTGGTAAATAATTACCATAGAAAAATTAAGTAAAGCCCGAGAAAACAAATTGAAGATCCGAAGCTGTTGAGCCCGACGTTTAACGCTAGGAAGTATGGAGATGTCTGATACGTGAAGGCACGCTTAGAGCAAGTCACGTGCTAAGCGCGAGAGTACTGCCATATTCGGTCAGCGCGAGGTTGCGTAAAAATTAAGCTAACTAGACCTATAAAAGGAGAAGGAAGCAAAGAAAAAAGACATACAACTAGATACTAAAGCTCCATGAGATTAGAGCTTTTCATGGAGAGCAAAGGTTAGGATTAGTGCAGGAATAAAAGAAATCCACCTTAAGGAGTCATTCCTTCCCTCCATCTCCATCACTCTCTATCTTCTGTGCCCATCAACCCCTTGCAATGGTAAAGTCTCTCACGACAATGAGAAGTTAAACCTCTCATTGTTGGGAGCTTAACAGCCAAACATTCGTGATATAATTTCTTACTATCTATTTAATATTATTTTAATTATTATTGTTTTTTTTTTGTGCTTAATTTCACTGTTTGTGGTCTAATCACCCATATTCATGTATCTTTTTTAGGATTTAGGCATCTAAATGATTCATGTCTAGGGATGGAATGATATTGTTTTATGCATCTCTATTTCTAATGCAATTTACTTAGTTTATTCTCTTAAGGGATTGAGAGAGAAGTTAGGTAAATTAGGTTCTTTCACTTAAGAGATCATGGTTAGAGTAAATGAGTAGATGTAGGTAATAATTGAAATAATATTAAATAAAGAAAAATTATTAACATTACATTAAGAGTAGTTTTGGGAAGATAGGCCCAACATATTCACATTTTGAATCAACCTTCGCATCACAACTTCCAAAGTGCTTATTTTTCTTGCTCTTGTATGATTTAGACAATTAGTTTAATTTTATGTCAATTTACTTTTAATTTTCCATCTCTCAACTCCTTTACTTGCTTGAAAATTGGGAACACCAATTTAAGTACAAACAAAGTTCCTATGAACTCGACACTTGGACTTCCATTTTACTTTATTACTTAATTTGGTGTACTTACCAATGAGTTAACATAAATAATTGACTTCATTTTTTTATGATCTCTCTTAAATTAATAATTATATTATTCCTCTCTTTAATTGTTTTTTCTATGATATTAAAGCTAATTAAAATATACATCTTAATATTATAATTGAACATTAAAATAGACCAAAATTATCAAAATAATGACCCTTGTAAAAAGTAATTATATATTATCACAATTTAATAAGTGAATTTTGTATATGAAAATAATAAAAATATATAATAATTTTAATCATTTATATTAATTAATTCTAATGATCTCATCTTATAATTCACCTTAAACCTAAATATACAAGCTAGCCTCACTAAAGTTTATATATATATTAATTATAATAAATGGTTGAGTAGCATTATCTAATTAGGGGGAATTCAAAGAAATAATTATAAATGAAATTCATCTTTATTATATTAAAAATATAAAGAGAAACTAAAGAAAGAAGAAAATAAAAAGGAGGTTTGGAATATATGAATCTCCTTTGTTTGTTTAGAGGGAGAGAGATCTCATTTGTTGGCATAATAAGCCTTGTATTTTTTTTAAGTTAGTTGGATGAGCTAAGTAGTTAAGTAAGTAGAATACAAATAAGTGTGTATTTAATTAGCATAAGAGAAAGTGTGCTTGGATTGGGGATCCTGAACACTTGGGAAAGATGATTGCAAAGGACAAGGTCTTAAATAAGTTGCATGTGTTTGAGAATCCTAATCGCATCATGTTGAATGCTAAAACCAACTTTAGCAGCTTTGCTTTTGTATGTTTTTAATCATTATTCTATGCACATCATGAACAAGCTGCGCAGGCATCTCCTCTCTTTCATACGTATGAGTATGACACTATGCTTTTAAAGGTATTGGTAATTTGAGATGGGGTCAAGAACATAAAAGCTTCATTAATTTATTATGCTGACCAGCCTTATATATATGCGAAATAATTCTAGTTGTATTAAAGTTAAGCATTAATTTATGGAGAAAATGTAATTAACATAAATGAACCACCTAGCTTTTTTGGTGTTTGAGATTATACATTCCACGGTCTTTCTTGCACAAACACTTAATTTTTTATTTATATTGTGAAGGAAGAAAACAAAAACGGATTGTATGCAACAAGTTAATAAATTCATCTGCAAAAGTAGTTTTATGATTTGCAGTGGCCATTAATATATCATTCTGAGCAGCCTTAGATAAGTGTGAAATTATTATAATATATTAAACGACATTAAATGATTAATTAATTAATGAAAGAAAGAAACTTGTTTAGAAGAAGTGATCCACCACCTATCTTTGTTTTGTGTTTGTGATCATATATGTCGATTCACACTCTTCCATAACAACCATTATTCTGTTTTTAATTCGTGATGGAAAGAGGAAAACGAAAGCCGATTGAATGAAACAAGACAATTAATTGATATAAGGTCGTTGTTTTATGCTATGCAGTGATTATTTAATAATTGTGAAAATTATTGTGTTTACCATGTGATTGAGTTTCATTATACTACTTAGTTATTCAACTATATATATTTGTCTTCTAATCAAATTTTGCTCAATACCGAATTCGTTTTATATTAATTAAGAGAGAGTTTATCAAGTGAAAATTATTTTTACAAGGATAAATAATTTTGATCTAGACAAGTATTTATAAATTGTTAAGAATATTAAATTTAAATAAAAACCTATCCTATTTATGAGATAAATATTATTTTTGTATATTTATAAACAGGGATTAATTAAATCCATCAAATTCTAATTGCTTTTGAGAATCATTTCTTTAACTTAATTCTTATCCTGCTGTACTTTGAACTCGTAGTAACCACGATTCAGAATTATGCCACTCGACAATGATGGCTGAATTAAATAGTAATATTGTATTTATCGTATCATATTAGCCCCACGGTATAATTTTATATAGCTATCATTAACCCAATTAAAAAAGTTAAAAGATACATTCACAAGATGCATGCACGCCTTAATTTTTTCATTATGAAGTACTTAATTAATTAACTTACTAAACTACAATAGTATCATACACCAAGACGTCAAAGAAACTCCTCCTCCTGATTTTATACTCCAAACTTCTTAAAACAGAGACAAAGGAGGAATTTTCCACATATTATAGTTATAAGTAATTACAACAATTCGTATCAAACTGTCAATTAACTTATTAAGCTATAGGATAGTTTCCACTTTGGAAGGTGACATAAATATATAGTACTTGAACACAAAATAACACAGTGGCATAGTAATGTAATATTATTGACAAGAAGTATTTTTTTTTATCGTTTATTAGTATACTATGCGTGTGTAGCATGGTAAAATTAAATTAAAATATCAAATATATATGTTAAATATATTTTAAATTTGATAAAAATAGAATTATAAAATTATTAGAGCATACAAAATAAAAACATACCAGTAATGAAAAAATAATTTATTCACATATAATTTAAAATATTAAGATAGAGTGTAAGAGCATTAATAATCATAATTATAATTATAACACTCTTATAAAAAAATATATTTATTTTTTCCTTAATCCTTAAACTCTCATTCTCAATCCCTAAGATAATTTAATAACTCATCCACATCGTATAGTGTGATTATGCGAATTCAAACATTGCAATGCTTTCCACGTCTATATTTCGATTTTCTACCCTCCTAATAGGGTTCTATTAAGCTTCTTCAAAATTCATCTCACCAAAAAATCATTTCTCTTAAAAAGGTAATTTTCAATTAAATGTACATAATAAGTAAAGTGAATTAAGATATAAATCAATTCCTGAAGTTAAATTTGTCAAGTAAAGGCTCGGGAAGTTGATACATAGCCGAAACTAGTACCATCTTAATTATCTATGATTTTGGGAGATTTCTTTGCTATACACTTCCTGACAGTATTTCACGCATGCTTTTGAAACGACAAGCTAATAGATATTGAGAGTACCATCTCATGGATAGTGAAATGTTGATATGACTTTAGGTATCAAGTTAGGGTAGAAGAGTTGAGAATCAAATCAAGGGTAAAATAAAAAATTGATCTAAAAAATGGTAAGCCGTTAAAAAATTGAAGAATATTAATTTAGTTTCCTTTTTGATTTTCTCAAATCACATAATTTGATTTGATTTTTAGTTTGACTGAGGAAATTAAACCAAACTAAACTAAATTAAACCAAATTAAACTAGATCGTACTCATTAGTTTAATATAAAAGTTATATGAATCATATACTTATATGTAACTTTATATATATGTAATTACTCTAAATCTAACAGTAAAACACTTAATATAATTAGTCCTTTATTCTCTCCTGTCTCATGGAAGGACAATGTTATTGTTGGAGATCTAATATTTTCTTGTAAGAAATCTTTTTCAAGCTTTTATGGTTTTAAATTATTGTTGTAATTATTATTTTATTGTTGGATGTCTACTTTTGTAAATTTCTATATATGGTTAGAAGCAAATGTTATGAATGTTTTTTTAAGTCTAGTAATTGAAATTTAAAAGCAAGTATTACATATTATTTTTATTTTTAAGTTAAATAATTATTATTCAAGTTGAAACTTTAAGTTGATCATTTATATTGTTCATTGTTGAACTAATAATTATTCAAGTTTTATTTAATTATAACAAATTTTTTAAGCATTTTTTAATATTTATTAGTAAAATTTTCAAACTGCAACAATCAAACCAAATCAAATAAAAAAAGTTTGGTATAATTTAGTTAGAATTTGATAAATAGCTACCATCACACTTAATTTTGTTTTTTGATTCATAAGTCAAAATGGTATCAAACTACACCACACATACCTAAGTTTGGGTGTGTTTTGCTTGGAAATTCAGTTGGAGAGAAGGAAAACTCTCGGTACTTTTGCAAATTCAGTTTGTAAATTTAAGTTTATAAATTTTAATCTAAACGTATACTTAATTTGTTCGGAGAAAGTAACTGAAAATTCGTTGAAAGTAAAAAAAAAAATTAAGCTTGTTAATTTAATTTATTAAATTAGAAGTATTAATAAAATCATTTGTTAACTATTTGATTAACGTTAAATGATATGTTTATATACATTTTATTTTTTAGATGAAAAATATATATTTTTAAGTAATTATAGTTTTAAAAATATTAGTTAATTTAATTTTTTATTTAATGACCAAATATATTATTAAAATTAAAATAAATAATGTAATATTAGAGAACAAGTTTATTAACAAATTAAGAGTTTAATTGTTACATAAAGTCTCTTATAGTTAAATTAGGTATTCTCGTATGGTTGATTCGAGTATAATTGAACTCATATTTTTTAAGTAAAGTCAAATATTTAAGTGTTGTAAATAAAAAAGACATGATTGGAAGAAAGATTCCAATAAAAGTGACTAGTTACTTTTTTAACAAATATTAATTATCAATTAAGTTGATTAATATACTATATTAACAACATAATTTTCCAAACAAACATATTCTCTTTGTTCCCTATTCATAAGATCCTTTCAACTAATTCATGCTCATTAAAAAAAGTAATCATCACATTAAAATTGTCAATTGTTTATACTATTATTTTGAAATTATCCTTTTATTTTCTCTCTATCAACTTATTTGTTCGTCATTAATGTTTCGAGAGAAAATAATTAAGTAAAAATATGTAAGAAAAAACAATTAATGTATCTAGAAATTAATAAATGATCTTATAAAAAGGAGCAAACAAAATTTTGAAAAGAGTATTGTAATTATGAATGGAGGGAGTACTAGTTAACCTAGGTGAAATGGAGAGAGTAATATGTAATTATTTCAAAATATTTTTAACTAGTTTCAAATAAGAAAATTGATTTATAACTCAAATTTGTAATGACTTAATTTCAACCAGGATAATTGATTAACGTAAATTGATAAGATTAATGCAATAGTCTAAAACTCGATTGTATTTACATGTAGGAAAACAATATGTTTAATGGAAGAACATGTATTTTGTTTGATTCTCTTAAACTAACAATAATCACTCACTCTAAGTGAGGATGATTTTGACCCCTTATGAATTTAAAAATACTTATGATCTTTGACACAAGAAAAAAAAATTACGATAATTAATTCCTACATTAAATCATTTCAAACTATTAAGAATTTCAAATATATGTGTGCCATAATGCACACTCAATAAAGGTTAATGAAATAATTCAACAGTAAATATTTATCACTCAAAGATAAATTTATCTTTTTAAATATTTAACGTATCTAAAACTTAAATTTAAGATAAGTTGAAACAATTCAACATTATTTAATGTAAGTGCTGGGTGATTATTATGAAGGAATTTGTGATTCAAGTAGTAATCTTTATTTTGTTTTTGTTTAATAATTTCATTAATGTCAAAAATTGGATTTATGGAATATGTGAAGGGGCTTACACTTTTACCTAGGCACCACCCTTGGAAGGTGACATCCCAATTATCCCTATAAAAATACGGATCCAATAGAAAAAGTTACCAGAATAATATGATAACATAAATATGCCACCAGCCTACACTTTATTCATTGCCACACATTTACCGAATCTTTCAAAATTCATCTTTATCTATCGTAGTTATTAGCTTCGATTGGTTTGACAGCCAGGTCCGATTAAAAAACTATTGATTCAGGTTGCTAAGTTTGGTATTGCTTGAAGATTTCGTCGATCGCTTTTCTAAAACTTGGATAATTTAATACTCTCTTTTAGTATTTATTAATTATTTCACTTATTTATCTCACCAAATCGATCGATCACTCCCACCTCGTAATCTATGTCGTCTTCTAAATGAATTTTACAACTGTACTGTCGCCAAAGTTTTAGATTATACTAGTATTTATTAATTCTCTCCATAAAATTTGTTTGACAATGTGTGCCCTCCAATCCATACCACATGCACACACATACTTGATTATTACTATATAAATAAAATAAAAACACGAAAGTGAGGCTGGCTTGGGTTTCCTGGCCATATACATACACATGATCGTTAAGAAATTAATTATAAAATTAAATGAGATCATATGATTGTGTATTGGATCAGATATTGGGATATGGAGAAAGTATGAATGTTGGGTGAATAATGGTATCTTTGTCTGCTTAATAATTTGGTCATGGGTACGCAGAGTTGTTGGGTGCCCTTACCACAGTTTTCACTATTCCCTGATGCTTATTTGTCCTTTATGTATTTGTTTGTATGTGTAGGCATGTACCATACAGACATCATATACTTATATACAAACAAACACTCCCTCGGTCTCTTGTAATCGAAATCTAGAATGTTACTACTTCTCCTGCAAGTATCATCCAATGCAAATATATTTAAATATTAAACCGTTCAAATTGTGTGTGTGAATGATGACATGCTCTTATATTCATAACAAATCATTAAATCAGTTAATACTAGAATAATTTATGATCTCGTGTAATTAATTTCGTCTACAACAGACCAACTAAACGATACTATATATTATTATATCTAACTATTATATGTTTAGTTTCCATAATTACTATATACACACGCACAACATATATTACATTTTAAAAATTTCTGATTAAATTCATAAGATTTACAAATTTTGTAGTTGAGTCCCTACCATTAATGGCTACCAAAAAAGACTATAAAATCGGACCAAAAAAAGGACTAATGAACCATTAGTGGCAATGCTAACTAGTGTTCACTGGTTCTTTAATATATTAAGGAAATAAAAATGATTTTGTATTGGAATGTAAAAAAAATGCATTATCTTAGATTTTAATATGCATTTTATAAGATTTTCAATAAAATATTTTTTTCTTTTTAGGACATTAATTAGCAAAATTTTATTAAATATAGGATCTTACTAATCAATATTCTTAAGATATTAGTTAAAAAATTAAAATGAAAAGGTATTCATAATAAGATTATAAGAAAACATAAAAATAATCATTTGAACCCTGTAGTAGAGCTTTTGGGCTAAAGTTCTATTTTCTGAGTGACCGGCCTCAATTGCTCAAACGTGGGAGCTAAGCTTTTCCTGATTTTAGGGCTGGCATGTTTCATTGTCGTGACGAGGAAATTGTGTATAGATAGAGAAAGAAAGATGATATTGTCTATAATGATAGAAAAAAATAAAAAATGATCTTAAGAGACAACAGTTTGTCAAACAAATACCCGGAAAAATTCATTTTCGTGTCTTTCCTTATGGATAATAAAATTTCACACATCTTAATAAAAAATTCTACTTTAAATTTTTTAACTAGTGTCCTAAAAGTCAGAAAAGAAGCACATAAAAAGATTTGGATCCACTGCAATTGAAAAATAACCGTTGAGAGTGAAATTTAATTTGTTAACACATACTTTTAATTATTAATTAAACAAAATATTAATAAAAAAAGTGTGGTAAAAAGTTAAATTGCACTTCCTGCTGTTATTTTTCAACTTTAGGAGATCTGAATCCTCTTATTTGCTTCTTTTCTCATTTTTCATATTTATTACTATGTTTTATAAAGACCTTTGTTTGAGATTTTAATTTAATTACTATTGTATTTTTAAGAAAGGCAATATTTTTTTTAATTAAGAAACATGATATATCTCTAAGTTAATAAAGATCACAGTACATCTCTATATAAACATAATAATTTTTTTGTCAATTAAAGAATGTAATTTATATTTTAGCAAATAAAAAAAATGTGGTATTTTTAATTTTATTTTTAATGGATTAAGGAATGTGATCTATTTCTTCTTCTTCTTATTATTATTACTATGGATATGAGTAGAGTTTAATACTAAGGTACTCCTATCCGCATTCAAAATTATTAAAATTTGTGAGAAATTATTCATACCTGAGTCCATACCAGTTAAGTTGGGTAATTATCCTATATCCATTATTTGTATTTTTTGCAGGTACTCATTAGGTTTGGATAGAGTTGTCATGCCTATGCGGGAATCAATATACCATATTAATTCAAAAAGAAAAAAGCATCGCATATTCTAGGTCATCAATTCAGAACATTGAGTCTTGTTTGGAGTGTAATAAACAGTTTAATTATGGATGTGCATGCAGCTGATACTGATGAATAGCCATACAAGAAGACATGCAAGTTTGCATTAAGACAGGCCAAAACTAAGGGCCGTGTCTGTTGGCCGCCCACTGACAATGATTTTGACAAGAACTTCTTACCCTGGATCGGGGATGAAGATTGTTCAAGGTTATTTGCTTTTTGTTTTGTTATATTGTTATTCCATAGAAACAAATGATGATTTAATTCTATATATATTGAAAAAGTATAAATAACGTAATGATGAATTTATATACAGCTAATTGTTGGGCTCACGGCTCACCAACAAATAATTTGGATTAGTTTACAATATTTTTGAAAAAAAAAATTAAATTTTTTGTTTCATTATTGAGCACTTTTCTTAAATGAAAGATAATTGTGTATATTTCTGTTGTGTCTTTCAAATATTAGTTGCAAACTATAATATATGTAAAATTTTATAATAATTATTTTAAAAATTATAATAAAAATAATTTATGAATAGACTAATAGAGTAAAAAAGTTTTATATTAATATATTGCATGCCTTTTAAACTCTATATCCAATAGGCATGCATTGTCCAATACACAAATGGAACATTAATGAGTTATAGATCGATGAACTTCAACGTGGGTTTAATTAGATGTAACTGTGAACTAAACATCCTTGCACCACTTTAAAATATTTCCCTTCTATTCAACATTAACTAATATTTGGGTTTATTTGAGTAAAATGTGAATTGTGTTATCGTATTATGTCACTTTTAAACTGCATGAAGATGATGAAGTAAATAAGAGTTATTGATCTCTCATTGTTTTTTAGTAAATTATACTGACAGCTCCAAAATTTTATCAAATAACATAAAATATTCTTGTTTTTTTTATTCTTATATAAATCTCCCTTAATTGTTTAAATAATATTACAATCGATCACACCCATTTTAATGTTACACACATAACACATCTCTCTTAAGGTATAAATAATATTACACCGTGTACCATGTAAGTGAGGTCATTATAAGGGTAAAAAAAGCCTAGATATTATGTGTAATGCAACAAAACTTTAGCGAGTGTTAATATAATTAACTCTTTATTTTTAGGTTAATGATCTCTTATTCGATAACTCACAAATTCCAGTATTTATATCTTTAAGTAAATATAAATTCTCTATAAATATTCTTAAGATGAGTTTTTTTTTTAAAAAAATCTTAGGATTGAATCATCTTTTGATCCTAAAGTCCAAAGAATCAAGTTGATTTCAAATTATACAGTACAAACACTTTTTTGTTACTATAATGCAGATTTATCTAATTCTTTTGTTATTGAATACATGAATAAACTTTTGTAGAATTATTCAAGCTTTGACTAGTAATATTGAGCTCGAGTATGAACATACAAAATATGTTAAATATTAAAAAAAAGTTTTACTCCTATACTAATCTATGTATATGTGATATATATATTTCGCTCTTAACGAGGGCAATTTCATTTCCTCTTACATTTTCTTAGACAGAACGAAACCAAAATCTAGACATAGTGACCTAAATACTTTTTTATACTTTTGTGGATTGTAATTATAATTATAATATTGATAAACGCAGAGACACATTTTGTAGCACACGTGGGAGTGTAGAGTGCGTTACCGACATCAATATCTTTGAAGACAGGGAGTGGCAGTGGCAAGCCCCCCCTCGCGGTTCTATTTGCCTTATTCTCTTCCACATAAAACCGAATATATCTAAGTCATATATTTGGTGCAATCATGTACGATCATATTATACTCACATATCAGGAAATTAAATTTATGTTTCATTTTTATGTAAATTTTTTTAAATCAATATTTAATAATAATTATGTATTATAAATAAAATTAATCTTTCATAAAGTACAACATGTGATCTCTCACAAAAAAAAAAAAAAACCCAATATATCTCACAATGCTGCACTCTCTGGTCTACCCTCTAAACCCACTACTCCATGACCTGCAATAAAGTTTTCTAATAAGTAAGTTGAATAAATCATTGCCTCACGTTCCACACTTATAATATATTATAATCTCATACGTCACATACATGATATTGTAAATACTTTTCTTTTTTTAACTCAACAATGTCGTAAATATGTATATTAATATCTATATCTCCGTGGCATGAAAAGTGAAGATTCACTTTTGATTAGAAACCACGTGTGCTTTTTTCCTTTTTCGTAATTGAGTTTGAGAACCAGATAAATATATTTGTTTGCTTTGAACTTCCAGGGTAGATAGTGAATTGGGCTACGTACGTAATGTAACCACAACATAATTGTGGTTAATTTGAGTTAATAATGCACTCAATGTCTTCTCTTTTTTGTTCTAGTTTTATTGGTGTCTTTCATTTGTCTTGCGGTATCAAAAGATGTATGAGTGTCTCGCATGCCAAACTAATGGTGACCACATGTTGCCACCCAAACCACTTTTAGTTCGGGATATCGTTCAGTTTTTTTCCTTTCTAAGGTGGGAAAATGCAATTATTATTTCTTTTTTGAGAGAGGGAAAATGCTATTATTAAAACCTAATAAGAAAATCAGATTCAGGAGCAAGGTACGGTGTTTTAAATATTTATTGTAATAAATAATAATCTTACAATACATAATAATTTAGTATTAAATAACAGTATAAAAAATTTATATTACTAGTTTGTTCTAATTAAATTCTAATTCAAATAGTAAAATATCGAATTATTTCTTTTTTTAACAGAAAAAAGAATATTTCATTAAACAAGTACCAGAAGTATGAAAAAACAGTTTTTGGATTTGGTAACGGTCGATATTTAAGTTATTCATGTTGGGGTCTATCAATTTATAAATGTATAATTTTGTTAACTTCAAGTTATTTTAGTATCTAACTTTAATGTATATTAATCAATTCTCAAACGTGAAAACCAAATTAACTCATGATTATAAAATTTAGAGATAAAATGAAATCATAGTTGACTTAAAATAAAATTGATAGTTGGGACTAAATTAATTGATTCAATAACAAATATGTTAATTTTAAGAATATTAAATAATGATCAAATACCTTTTTTGCTGATAAAAAAAAAAGTCTCTCACATCCTTCATATTATGTGAATCGACTTTTATATTAATTTAAAGAACAATAAGTTTTAATAGTTAACGTGGAGATTAACCTATTAACTAAACATTTTTCTCCTTATAATTAAGGAGATAAATAACAAGCTACATACATGTCGAACTACTTAAGACCTTTAAAGACATGCATTTTGTCAAGTGTGATCGAATTCAAAGTGGGCAAGTAAAATATATACTTAATTAAGGAAAAAAAATTATGTGCTCTATCACCTTTCAAAATCATAATCTCCTTTATATGTTGCTGTTAATCCCGTGAGTAAGCTTATTCCATTATCGATATTAACATCAATCGGATCATCAACGTCATCCATATCACCGTCACTCAGATCAATTTTTATTTAAATGATTTAAATCTATTTGTAAGGGCATTAACGATTAATGAGTTATTTTATTTTAAAATCGTCTAACTTGTTTAAGTTATTTTTTAGTATAATTCGTCTACTTAGTTGACAAAAGCTGTTTTTTTTTTTTGCGTAAAAATACCTAATAATTAAATCTTAAAAACAATGATGATAAACTACCTCCTAAAAGTCACGAAACACTTTTCCCATAAACACACATGCAAATAAACATTGGTGTCCATGAGTCTCGATGCTACATGAATTGCAGCTCTTGGGCTAGCACCAAGTTTGCGGGGATCCTAACAGATCATAGAGTCAAATCAAAAGCCTAAGATTGGAGGGACCCTGGATGTGGTTTTGAAGTTTCTAGCCAGCTTCACTTGTTTGGAATTTATATCCCAAGCTCGTGAAGATGCATCAAAGTATACCTGAGTTATGCTCTAGTGTATATATTAGAACATTCATCTAGGATAACCAGTAATAATTTAGCGATGACATTTATATCACTGTAAATTTTAAGCCAAAATTTTCAATTGTATGACAATTAAGAAAAATTGGGTTGTTTGAGAGTTACAATAACCGTTTACCTCTTGCATATGGTGAGGCAATTAAATCGTTTGGATATACACCAAGAAAGAGCATGCCATCTACTGCTTTAGAGTATATACAAACAAATTTAATAAGTGGTGGGCTGACCAACAAGCGTTATCCTCATAATTAAAGTTTCATTAGACCCTTGGTTAAATAAAGATCACTCTGAGTGGAGTAGTGCACACAATGTAAAAAAAAATATTTAAAAAATTATAAGATTAACTTGATGATTTAAATAAAAAAGTAAAAAAAGGGAAAGGTCGTTGATTAGGTTTGATGACGAGCTTGTTATTAATTATGCTTTAAAATATTAAACTTATTATTTAAATTTATGTTTGTTTATTTCATATTATGTAAGAGATATAAATCATAAAATATAGAGTAATGATACAAATAATTAACCTAATTTAGTGAAGAAAATTACACACTTGATAATGAATAATTTCATTCAGACTTCATGAAAATAAGTTTTAAACAAAATGAAAACTTGATAATGAGTAATGCTGAGGTTGATATATCAATCATAAGGCTCTTTCTTCATTGTTACTTAATCATCTAATGGGCTTGGTGATGAAAGCTTGTATCCCTCGTTCCTCAGCAACATGTTTTTTTCATTGTTGGTTGACTTGTCTTTCACCACAGGATTGATTTAGGGTGTAATTTCACTTGCATTCACTATAACATGTGTTAAAACCTATTGACCAACTTAATCAATTTATGTATATCACATATTATTTAAGAATTGTCAAATATAAAATCTAGAGTAATGATTATAATAACTAAACCAATTTAAGTTTAAAAAACTTCTTTATACATCACATTTGAAGTATTTTGTTCTTTATTGTCATGAATGAGAATTTTTAACCTATTATGATTTGTAACTTTGGATACTGCAATATATAATTGACCATGAGAGAAGATTGATCTTGAAAGATAGATACAAATATACTTAAGAGATTGTCCGTTACTTTTGTTAATTTCCATTACAAAAGATATAACTATTAACTAAAAATTGTATGTCTTTTTTTTTAAAAATTTAAAAGGGTTTGTATTATGTATATCACATTAATTCTTAATATTTAAGAATTGTGAAATACAAAATCTAGAGTAATAATTACAATAACTAACCTAATTTAAGTTTTAAAAAACTTTTTTATACACCACATTTGAAGTATTTTGTTCTTTACTATCATGAATAAAAAAATTTAACCCATTACAATTGATAACCCTGAAGGACACTCTAATATAAAATTAACCATGAGATAAGATTGATCTTGAAAGATAAATACTAATAAGCTTAAGAGATTGTCCTTTACTTTTTGTTAATTTTCATTGCAAAAAATATAATTATTACAAATTGTACATCTTTGAAATTTAAAGGGGATCGTATTATATATATCACATATTATTTAAGAATTGTGAAATATAAAATATAGAGTAATGATTACAATAACTAACTTAATTTAAGTTTTAAAAAACTTTTTTATACACCACATTTGAAGCATTTTATTCTTTACTATCATGAATAAGAATTTTCTACCCATCACGATTAGTAACCTAGACATTACAACATATAATCGATCATGAGATAAGCTTAATCTTAAAAGATAGAGAATATTTAAAGGGAATTATATTATCCGAATGAGTTAATGATAGTTTTGGAATGAATATTTTTTTATCAACATTAAATTAATGATCCTAACTTTAAGTACATAAGCTCTCAAATGAGTAATTACCAATTGAGTACCACTATACATGCTGAAAGATTGATCTATGTTTCTTAACAACATTATAGTAACATTGATTTTTAGTTTCAACTGATAATTTAGGAGTTTAGAAGAATTTATGGTGTTCAAGAACTCTGAACTATGGACGCGATCTATGTTGATAATAATTAATTTAATTATTCAAATTTTCAAATTAGAATATATATACTTATCATAATTACCTTAATTACATAATTATATAGTTTTATGAATTAAAATTAATAATAGATAAAAAAATTCCTAAAATTTATATGTGTTGATAAAATAATTAATTTAGTTATTCAGAATTTCAAATTTGAATTATATACTTATCATAATTATTATGAATTAAAAAATAGATTAAAAAAATTCTCTAATTTTTTTCTTAAATGTATATGAATTTCCTTAAAAAACTTCTTTACTTTTATTAATATAACTAATATAAAGATTTGATAAAATTGGTAAATAATTGGGTATTTTGAGTACATTAATATTAATTATAATTCAATTCCAAACTATTTGTTTTTGAAAATAACCAATTGTAGAAAAAGATAAAATCTAGTTTAATAATATCCGAAGAAACTAATGTTTGAAAATCCACTAAAGATATGCTTGACGTGAAAAAAAAAAAATATTTTCCCTTTTAATTTTCCATGCATGTTTATGCGGAGTGATTTGGAGAGGGATCTACAAATTGATAATGGGGATGCTTTATTTGTTTGAATTCGGTAATTCAATTATTATTATTATTATTATTATTAGGATCGATGTTGCCCACGTCTTCTTTTTATTAATTGTGATAATGAATATATTATTTGGAGATAGAATATACACTTATGACTTGATAGTTGAGCATAGCTAATGCAGATCAAGCTGAATGTCGAGAGAATAAAACAAATAAAATAATTTGATCAAATTGGTAGACAATGCATGATTCTATCCACAGCAATATTGGTGACGAGTTTGGTCACTGAAATAATTGGAAAAGACATCATCATGAATATTGAGGAATTTGTTTTGAAGTAATTAGAAGAATTAGGCCATTAGGTATCTAGCTATACTACTACTTTTGAATGAGAAAGACAATATGGTCTAATCATAAAGAATCGCAAAGAATGAATCGGCTTGGTATAATCTAGTTTCCCAAGGCATAACAGTCCACTATCTAATCAAGTGGATATTAACACTATTATGAAATTGACGTGAGATTACAAAGAAACAAAGCATCTATTAAATATATATAATCGGGACTACCGCAATCTAGAATATCTTATTTTCCTTAAATAACTCAGAACACCTGGCCCAAATATTCAAGTTTCCACACCAAGACAAATATAAATTCTCACTGCACTTAGTCCATGTTCATCCATGGGTGTCATTATTGACAAAAAAAAAAACACAATTATGGGCAACATGAAGGAATACAAGATATGCTTATAAACAGCATAAAAGATTTCATCTACTAGCTTGTTATTATTTTTTATATCAATTTCTTTTACTTGCTTAGTTAATTGCCATTAATATAAGTTCAGTCCTTTTATTATAAGTAAAGCAAAAAATATTGCCCATATAGATACTTTCTAGAAATTCCATGACATTCAATTTTTTTTTGGAACAATGGGCAGAATTAAACAAGCTAGAATAAAGTAAGTTAAATTGGTGAACATAATATTAATATATATAGCTTTCATAGTTAAATTGAAATGGCAAAATGAATAAAAGAAAATTTAAATGGGAAAATAAAGTGGGCCTATATATATTCCGTGTAGGGAAAAGCTGTTTGACTCAGGACTTTGTTTACGAGGCAAGTCACCATTTCAGGTAGTAAAAGAAGCATCGATGAATCATAATGGTTATGTTATTACTTATTATCGAGAAGAAGAAAAAAATTGATTGATGAAGAGACTAATGACCACCATGAGAAGAAAAAAAAAAAGGAGACACATATATATGCATGATCAATTTTCTTTAGATTTTACTTTTTGATTGCATGTATATGTATTCTTTCTTTAGGTGATCAATCAAGTTTTGACCAGTCATTATCACTGGGGTTGAAATGATCATAATGGGCAGAAAATGAATGGTTAGAAATAAGGGTGTGGTGGGGTTCACAATGAATATGAGTGGGGGTGAGATCTTTTCATCAACATGTATTATATTCTTAAATTGTCTTTGTCTCAAAGAGGGGAGAGAGAGCCTCTAAATAGTTTTATATTTTTTTTCTTCCATTAATTATTATAACTCCGCTGTGTGTATTATATCATTGTTTCTTCCTGTGAGGATGTCCTGATTTGAAGCCACTTGTTTTCTCATGTTTCCAGGTTTGATAATAATCACCAGCTGCCCTATATATGCTATCCCCTTTTTTTGTTTCATTTAATTGTTTGAAATATATATGGACAAATATAAGAGACTTCTCTGAATTCCACACAATGCATGATCTTGGATCTTTTAATCACTTTGCACAAGACAAACATATCTTGTTCATCATCGTATCATAAACCCTATGACAAGGTGGTGAAGGGGTGGGTGTGAGATGTTGGCTACATGGCCATTTAGTTCTTGTCTATGTCCTAATAATGATCAATTCCTGCTTGTGATTGTGGCTCATATATATATATATATAGTAATGGAATTAAGACCCTCAGTAGGGATAAATTATAAAAAATAAAATTAATAGATTTAACTATATTTTAGAATAAAATATAAAAATATAAAATTTTATTTATAATTTTTAGTTTAAAAAAAAATTATTGGTGAATTTTAAAAAATAAGGAAATGCAAGTATATATCTCACTATAGTGTAGATTCGGCACTGTATATATATAAGTAAGATATTTTTATAATTAATATTTATGAAACTAACGTTTAAGGTGGAGAGATTATTAAAGTGAATTTTATTTCTTATATCAAAGTATCTTTTATACACACCATAAAAAAAAATTAAACTTACGTTAGTAAGTTTAAAAAATTCAATGAAAGGATTTTCATTATCATTATATATATTCAAGGAGCAAAAGCTTTTTCGATCGTTGAACACACTTTTTTTTCCTCTCGTTGAAAACTTGATTTAATAATTAATCAATGCACATGCACTAATTGATCCACTCTGACGTCTAATTAAGTAGGCATAAGATAATGATACTTCTCTTTTCAAGGAAATGTGACAACGACAGAAGGTAATATTCATGGAGAATTAATTAAGGTAATCATAATTAAATATTTGCCTTAATTTTCAAAAGCATTAAAAAAGAATTGTTTTTATACTGTCTATTAAAATAGGAGACACTTATTTTGTCATTAGTACTTCTGAATAATTTTTATCTCATATTCCCAGTCAACGTAAAAGAAAAAAAAAAGTAAGGCACATACTTCTCTCACTTTCCCTGTTGCTACGTTTTACATTCATATTAGATATACTACTATAATTAGAACAAGAATTATCATATGTTAATAGTTTAGAGTTGAATTAACCTATACGTTGTCTAACAAAATATAAACTATTAATATGAACAACACGTGTTTATACTAATAAATTAATATAACGAGTTTAATATTCGTTCAATATTCATCTACTGACTACTGTCAATATAGAAACAATTACACAATTAATAAATTATAAATGGTCTTAGATATAACTTTGAAATTAAATTAATTATTAGAAAAAGTTAATAATTTTATCATATATGACAATTTATTATTAGATGATAATATAAAAAAATTATCTTGTTATTGTATACTAATTAAATTCATATACAATACGAATAAACAAGTTATTAATATTGAAAATCGGTAAGCATTATCAATATGTCAAATGTTAATATATTGAATTATATTGCTAATGTTTGAACTCATTATTTATATTTCCATTATTAGGCAACTAAGGTTGAACCAAACAATGGAAGAATTCACAGTATATCTCAACTTTTTTATATAGTAAATGAAAATTTCAAATTCTCTATATTTAGAAAGTAATGATATTTTTAAAAACATTCTCAGAAAGTTAATGGGCATAGTTATTTTATTATTTTATTAAAAGAAGTCAACCTAATAATACCTCCGCCATTGAGGGATGGTGAAAGAAAAAAAATAAAAAAAAGGGTTTGGATATTACTATGATATGTGGCGGTTTGGAAATTACGGCTTAAGAGAAACAACAATGTATTCCAATTATAGATTCACTTTAATTGACATCCTACAGTTAACGAAATTTGTTAATTAACTCTCTCATGGGTATGGGATCAAAGCAAAACCAGAGAATGGGAGATTACTTTTGTCAGATTGGTATACTAACCCATTGGAATGTAGTACTATCATGTTTCTCTTGGATTGCTTACTTTTTCTTTTTTATATATGTAGTTATACAACTATACATTATAGGTAGTCGTAGTAGTAATGTAAAACGTATGCATTCATTTTGTTTTGTGGTGCATGGATGAGTACTCCATGTGTCATCTATTTGTATCTTTGTTAATAAATTTAGGGTAAAATAGTTTTTTTGTCCTTCTAAATATTTTGGAATATTAGTTTTAGCCCCTAAATTTTTTATATTTTTATTTTCTGTATCTTGATAGAATCAAATCCTTTTTTTCTTCTAACGAGGACTAATAAAACCACGTTACTTTTCGTAAATGTATGGACTTAAATCACATAATTTTTTTATACGGACAAAAATCAACATTTTGAAATATTGACAGACCAAAAACTTAATGGCCATAAGTTTGTTAGCTTATAAAAGAAAAACACTCATTCTCCTTGTAAACCTTAGGTTTTCCTTAATAGAAAATCAAGGCTCTACTTAATTAAATATTTAAGTTATTGTTCTTTTAAACCTCAAAAAATTCCCATAAATAATTTATACATATATCTGTTTTAATTTCAGTTGTTTTAGTATATGTTAATTGGTGGTAAAAAAAAGTCATTGTGTGAGGTGTTTTAAGTAGTTTGTTTGAACATATTTTTACAATTGTATCATGGAAGAAAAAAAAAGTTGTTGTTTTCCAAATTGCACAGTGAAGCACAAAATAAAATAAGAATGCAAAAATATATATTCGTTAAGAAACCCAAATGGAACTTGGGTAATATTCGCGTATCTTCCTTTTATTTGTGGAGGGGTATTTACTGTTTAGGAATAATGGTGGGACGAAGCAGCTGTGATGAGCACATGATTCAACTTTTTATCCGGAGAAAACCATTAGAAGGAATTTTTATAAAAATGATGCATCTTTATGGCAGCCAACAATAATGAGGGCCAGTGTTTAAGAATGCAATGATGAAAATAACTACTCTCGGACACGAAAGGGGGGGGTGTTCTAATTAGATAAGCTTAATATGTTATGGGAATGATTTCTTTCTCCCCGTTAATGGAGATATGTCAAATACAAAGAGACATATACACACATCAATTTAGCTAGAATTCCAGTGAATTCCTTGGAAATATTAATTTGTCACTTGTGTTAAAAAAAGTATGGCTCTACTTGGATGTTTCGTACTATGTTTGGTTTTAGTCTACGTGATTCTTTTATGCCCTTACATACATTAATCTCACTCTCTTGATTATCTTTTTTTTTTTTTCTCCCTAACTTTCACTATCTAAGTGTCTCTATAACACATACCGATACACCCAACTCAGGGACAGGGCAGTGTTTGATTCCTTTATTCTTCCCAACGAGCAGAAATAAATAAGATCTTGAATGAGAGTGTTGAGGAAGAGCATTATCTAGTAGGACAGGGGAGCGTGGGCTGTTTTACCTTTTTTTTAAAAAAAAATATTGTTAATTATTATTTTTTTCTCTCTTCTTTTCATCCCTTTTCTCTTTTTCTTTTTGGTTGTAATGTGTACTCTTTTGTGGGAAGATGACCTTTTTAGTTTCCATGTGCCTCTCCATCACCTTCAACCATGATGGTGGCTGGATCATCTCACATGAAAGACAAAAGCCCTAAAAGTATGGGCTTATGATCACCCATGAGTGCATCAAACCAAATGAGACTAGCTTTGCATGAAGCATGACATGGCAACCAAGTGCATGGAATTTCCGTGTTTTCTTGGGTCTCAAAGCATTTTGGGAAAGTAAAACAAACAAAAAGTAACCAAAAAGAAGTTATAAGTGGTAACATGTCACACACAATGGAAAGAATAAAGATAACGAAGGTGTTATTTACAACACAAAAGCCTTCCATGAATTGACTTATGCTTTGCAAGGAAGGATCTAAAGGTTCCATGAATTTGTTGTGCTGTGTGTAAATGTTTTTAGGTGTGGATTTTCAGAAGTCTTCATATGGTAAAGTTGTCTAGTGTATGAGGAAAAAGTTTAGCCAACAAACCCTAATAATCAATTTGGGTGTTGGGGCCCTTCTTAATTTTTAGGCATCTCTTTTGATCCACAACCCTCAATGAGAATTTTCTCTAGCAAGTTGAATAGTGATAACTCATGAAACAAACCATGTGAGTGGGGGATACCTATCTTTAAATCCAAAAAGAGCAGTTTGCTTGTGCTAGTCCAAAAGTCAAAGCATCAAATCCGAAAGATAAAAAAAGTCCCATACTTTTACAAAAGAAAACTATGTTCAAATTATGCATTGTAGCCTTAAAGTAATTTGCCTATACAGTAAAATTAAGATGACACTCCCATGTCATGGACCGATCTATCTTCAGAGATAAATACGCAGGAACTATCATCATCGTTCATACTTCTGCTAAGTCATTTTGGGAAACTATATATATTAAAGAATTATAAATACTTCACTCTCGAACAATTTTTTTTTTTGAATGTGCGTGCATGACATATTGACAAAGAAAATGCAGAATTATATGTAAGATATGTGTATTACTATACCAAAACTTAATGGTTTTATCATAATTAAATGGCAATCTATTATGGGATGTTAGTATATAAAAACGATTACATGGTCAACATATTTTAATTAAATTCAAGTATTATTGGAGAAAATATATAATCTATAATTTGTTTATATAACATAATTCATAAATTTTATAAGTTTTCTGTAATTAAATAACATGACATTTTGTTGTGTTGTTCATGGTATAGTCTTATATTTGTTTCATGAGTTTAATTTGTATGAGCTGTGAATATGAAACGCTTTATACTGTGAATTAATAAAATATTATAATACTATAATAAATATAATTTTTATGAGAAAGGATTCACTTACTTTAATAGTAATTCTTTCATCATTATTATCTATTTTTTTAAAATCTTAAGATTACTTACTTAATATAAGTATTAAATTTTAAGAAAATGAACGATAAAAATAAACAGAGTTAATTTTTAAATTTATTTTTTAAATAAGTGGATCTCTCTTTAACTTTTATATAATTATTATAAATTATATAATTATTATAAAAATTAAGAAGTTTATGGTATATAATTAGTTGTGATTAAATAATAATATAAAATTCTTTATAAACCCTTACATAAAGGTGAGATATGATTTAAGGATTAGAGATGGCTCCTAAGTTTAATGAGCCCTTAATATTCTTGGATTCAAATGTAAGCTATGTAATTACCATGGGGTAGAGGGTGACTAGGTTCTTAATTATCCTTACCTCTAACACATTTTAATTTAGCTAACCTTTTAAACGGCACTAGATCTTTCTTGTTAATTAAATCAAGATAGCTATACAATTTATCTATACATTTTGCCTTAATTATACATTCTTATTTACAAAAATAACTCTATTGATTTTTTAAATTAGAAAAATTATTGTATGTATTGCACCCAGTGCTTCTTATATATATTTTGGAAGACGAGATGAATATAGTCCAACTTTATAAGATGAATCAATAAAACTGTATAGAACTAAGGATAGGTCACAAATATTATACATTCCTTTGTTAGGTTTCTTCCTCAGGCTGTAATATAACATACATCCAGAGATTATTATATCCAAATTCAGTTTTTTGTGCCTGCAGCCACACTTTGTTTATATATATATATATATATATATATGCCACAATGCTTGGAATTGGGTCATCTTTTAAACTTGTTAACTAATGCTTACAAAGAAAGTAATATAACTAACTCAATGAAATACAAGCAGTTGTTGTGATATATTGGCAAATGCATATTCTTGAAAAGATAAAATTGTTAGGCGCAGAAAGGCATTTAGGTTAAGCGAAATAGCTTTCATGTAAAGTACTTTTATTTTTGATCGAATTAGTCTATTTATTTAGCTAACAAGTTGTCCTCTTAATAATTTCAGTATGATCTCAACATGCTTTTTGAAAAATTGGAATATCTATCGTGAAAATTGGTCCATTTCTCCAATACCTCGGTACCAACGTTTATATCTCTAAAGGCCAACAAGAGATATAATATTCTACTCGGGGAGCTTATCCTGAATGGCTTCTTAATAATGGGATAAAGACCAAGAAGGTTCCAAGAAAAATTAATACAAAAGGGTTTTTGGAATATGAAATTCTTTACCTGTTTTTTTTTTCCTCGTAATTGTGTTGCATTTGCCTTTATCTTTTTTGTGATTTTCAATTTCATTACTTGCATAGTTGTTGTTTTGGGTTTGGTTGCTGGATTTATAGTTTTCTGATGGACCAAGCTTTCATCGACTTGTGACCCGTCGAGCTTTAGTCCAGTTAAGAGGTTAAGTTTCTATCTTGCAAACAGGCAATTGAATTCTGCACCTCCCTTATTGCACCCTGCACCTCTCTTTTTTTTTTTGAAAACTCCAACCTACCTCTTCTATCTTCTTGCTCTGTTTCCCTTCTTCCTCGTTATCCAGCGAAAGTCCAGAAAAAATCAACTCTTCTTCCCACAACCATCGAAGGTCCAAAGTAAGTCCAAATCAATGTCACAGAAGTTCCTCTCCTTCTCCAACTCTCCACCCACATGTACATTTTATCACATTCCTATTTTAATTTTTGAATCTATTTCCAAAACAGGCATTCCATAAGGGTATAAATACTCTTACGAAATGACCCTTCCGAAAGGAAAAGTCTTACATAACACCTTTTCCGTAAACAAAAATAGTATTTTCTAGAACGACAATTCTGGAAGATACAAAATGAACATCCAAAAGAGCTATTTTGGATTGCAATTTTTGCTTTTGGATTCATTTTTCCACAAGACAAAATAGTGTATTTCGGAATGCCCTTTCCAAAAGATATACAAAATACGATTCTAGAAAAGGCTACTAGATACAAAATGCAGTTGTTGCTTCCACAATGGGCTTTCCATAAGCACAATCATGATTTCCAAAATCTCCTTTCTAGAATATACAAAATACAAATCCAGAAAGGTTGTTCCGGATTTCAAAAAATTGCTTTTCGGAATCGCCTTTCTGTAAGCTAAAATGCTTTTAGAACAACTATTTTGGAAACATTTTTTGCTTATAGAAAGGTCATTTCGGAAGCATTTTTTCTTACAGAAAAACCATTTTGGAAGCTTTTTTATAGTTGATTAAATTTGATTTTGATTGATTTTTTTATTTTATAATTTTAGGTTTAGTTTGTATAGAGGATGAGAGAGCACGAGAATGAAGGGCGCACGGGGAAAGAGGAGCCTCCGTGGGAGGAGGGATGCCTTTGAGGGAGGAGCTGTCATTGAGGGAGAGGTGTTTTCACGATGGTTGTGCCATTGAAGGAGGAGGTGTCGTCAAGGGAAGGAAGGGTGCCATTGAGGGAGGAGGTGTCATCATGGTGAGTGTGCCATCAAAGAAGGAGGTGTCGTCAAGGGAAGGAAGGGTGTCATCATGGTGAGTGTGCCATCGAAGGATGAGGTGTCGTCGAGGGAAGGGTGTCACCATAGGAGGGAGGGGTGCCATCAAGGAAGGGATGACATTGTGGGTGTGTGCTGTCGAGGGAGATGTTGTTGCAAGGGGTGTTAGGGTTGAGAGAAGGAAGAAGGGAGGTGTTTGGATTGGGAGATGAGAAGTGAAAATTTCATTAAAAATATTATTGTATTTTTACTAAACAATGGGGGTGCAAGATTCAACTTGAAAAGTGCATGATTCAAGTCCCAGGCAAACAGCTCACTCACTTATTTGGGTTCCCTTATTTTAGATTAGGCCTATGCTATTTACACGTTCCTTTCTTTACTCTTTACAGCTCTACTTTTTTAATGTGCTCTAAATATATACCCTTGTTTCCTTCTATCTCCACACCTTCACTTTTTCGTAGATCTTACGAAAATTATCTAGTTTTCATAACATAATTATGTTTTAATTTAATATATTGTTGAAATTAGTTTTTGTAATATAATTTGTTTATACATTGTGAAAATTAGTTCTGTATTATATTAGAACATAACCACATTATTGAAACTAGTTTATGTAAGAAGATATTTTTATAAAACAAATTACAAAAAATAGGTAAATAGTGCACAATCCAAAAACGGAAGTGAATGACATGGACCTTAATTAAGCTTACCATGCGCAGTTTTGACCTATTTGTTTACAACCCAATTCACACGAGACAGGCAGAAAGCCCATTGCTGACATTTTCCAGGGAATATTCTAGAATCAGTTCTTTGGTGAAACAGGTGTTTTTTTATTTTTTTGACAAAAGGTGAGGCAGGTGTTAGAGTGATTTATTTATGTTGTTCAACATTTCAATTTGTGTTAACAAATTAAATCGGATATATAGGAAAGAAAAACGACATGAAATTGTGGCTTCCAACTTATGGTCGTGTGAGGGTTCCTAACCAAAAAAAAAATCTACGGAGATGATGTCCGTATCTAATATCATTGTCTTCAAATGAATATTTTTTTATTATTATTATCTTGGGGAGGGGGGGGGGGGGGGGGTAGTATGATTAATTTATTAAAAATCCATGTTTGTCAAATTTATATGGGTAATGCAGTTAAAATTTGAACCACAGGTAATCTAATTGCAGTTAATTATTAGTAGTTCATAATTATTATTGTTTTCAAAAAGTGAAATTAAACAGTATGTAACTACACAGTACATTAATAGCAGTTCAAAAATAAAATGAACCAAAAAAAAAAATGTAAACAAAAACTGGAAGCTAGTGAAACAACACTGATAGAAGGTTCGTGGAAACATAATGGCTCAAAGAATCCAAGCCATAGCGGAAATTTGTTACGTATGTCTTGTATTAACATTGTCAATTTTTGCATATAGATAAAAATCATTTATTGTATATCAATGGCTTAGAAATGAGTATTCTCCATTACTAATAACAACTTTAGTATGCAGTGTAATATAAATAAGTGTATTATGCAGAATTCATTCAAGTAGAGCAACTTCGAAGAAAACATAAGAAATTTAAATTCCTTCAAGAATATCTATGTATTTTTACTTTATTTTTGTTCTTTTCTCATAATATGGATTTCTTCTTTAATTCTAATAATTCGCATTAGTAAACAAATTCTAATAATTACTTGCCGCGTGAAGCCGGCCATTGTGAACAACTTAGACTCCAAACAAACCTAAGCCATTGTCAGTTTCAAAATCTTTCGCTGAGTCCTATGAGAGACAAATCCAAATTAATGGAACCTTAGACCAGTGCAGCTCACAAAATCACTTGTCGTCGAAAATTTATTTGAAATAAGACAAACAAAAAGAATGTTTCTACTATTTCCTTAGAATCTCTCGGCTTTTCCGAAAAGAATATAGTTCCAATTTCTTTGTCATTTTCCCCCTAAGAAAAACTACCCTTTTCAATAAACTTCTCTACTTCAATTTTATTTTATAAAAATCATGTTAAGTAAAAGCATCAATAAAATCATTTTTAGTTTTTTTTTCTCATGCATCCTCAAAATATATAACAGTCTTTAAAAAAAAAAAGCTGCATCATAAGCTTCAACATATATATTTTCAAGGAGATTAATTGTAAAAATGTATATATGCAAAAGGGTGATTAATTGAACAATGTATTGGCATTGCTCTTATTTCCAACATTCATCTAAATGAGGGACATTGTGAGTAGAGTGTAAAAAACGCGGTTTTGTAGATTAAAACAAATGCCATTGGAGCTAACGAGAAGAAACAAATAAATTTACAGAGTCTTCCTTATTAGTTTTGCATATAAAAGGGGTTTCTGTTGGTACACAAGATTAATTGTATTGGAGGAAAAGACCTTAATTTGAAGTGAACATGGTGTCCAAAACTGTGGCCAACTCGATGCTTTTTCTGAGGATTGTTGCTCTCGCAGCCTCAGCTGCAACTGTGGCCCTGCTATTTACAAACAAGGTCAAATTTGATGATGGAACAAAGTTGAGATTTCAAGATTTCTATTCATACCGGTAAGAAAACCATTCAAGCTAGCTAGTGTTGATAACCATAGTCATTTATTCATGATGATTGTCATATAATTGAAATTTCAATGCTGCTCTACTATGTATATATTTAGGATCCTAATTTTTGGTTTGGAATAATTGTTTAAGAGGAATGTTAATCAACTACACACTCTCCAACACATTAATAGAGACTTATTAAACAAGAAACATACCTGTAAAAATTAGTAATTTTTAATAAATTTTTGTCAATAATATAAAAAAAAGTGTGTTTAAAAGAATAGATTAAGATGTGTTGCATGTGTTAACATTTCTCATTGTTCAACTATGATGGCATGAAGATATTGATATTTTGATTGATTTTATTTAACATTAATTTATATACTGTTTGATAGTACATATATATAATAAAATTTAACAATTTTATCACGTAAACTTAATTCATTAATGTAATGTAATGTATTGGTGTGTCATGTTTATGTGAAAATTAACTGCAGGTACGAGGCGGTGATTGCAATAATTGGTGGTACATATTGTATACTGCAGTTACCATTTGCCATATATTATGCGGTAAAGCAGAAGAGGTTGATACGCAATGGGTTCTTGCCAGAATTTGACTTCTTTGGAGACAAGGTCCTACCATTTTATTGTTAATTAGTTTATTAATTGCCTGAACAAATTAAAAAGAAAAAATAAGTTATTTGTATTGATGATGTAATATATAATAAATTTTGTTGGTTTTTATTATGAGTATTTTAAAAATTATATCAACGATAATTTATGATTAATTAATATTATAAAATTGTTTTATACTTAAATAATGATTAAATTTAATTAAAAATATATACATGTACTAGTATATGTGGATAATAATGTGTTTAATTAATTGAATTAATGAAAAGGTGTATATATGAAATTGCAGGTAATTTGTGTGCTTCTGGCCACGGGCGTTGGTGCTGGCTTTGCAGTGTCTTTGGAATTTAAAAAGTTCTTGGATGACATATTTGACTCAGTGGGTACCCCAAAGAAGGACCCAACAAGGACCACATATGACAAGTTTTTTGTTCGAGGGATAGTGGCTTCTGCTACTCTCCTTGTTGCATGCCTTTCCATGACTATCGTTTCAATCATCTCCTCCATTAATCGAAGCCGAAGCAAAGGCGTTTTTAATTAAATATTGATTTTTGTCTTCTCAGCAGCAAATCATCAATTGAAGTAACTCATCTGCTCCTAATAAAGCTAGCTAGTTCATATATTCATGTATTATTGTTTGTCTTCAAGTAGTATACATCATATAACATTTTTATTTAATAATTATTTGTAAAAGTGGATTTTATTTATTTATATTATTGATGGTGCGTGGAAATTTATTTCGAGCTTTGTGTATTTCAATTTGAGTATTTTGGTCCATTAATTAGAAAAAAATTTACTTTCAATTCTAGCAACAAATATATAATCTAAAATTGAAAGAGATGGTTTATTTTTTAATTAAAAGAAATAACAACTTAATCCCTATAAATTTTTTTTGTTTTAATCTAGCGTGACTCTCGATTGCAATCAGGGTAGCGACATAGTTTTTTGCTTTAAATTTTAATTTCTGTAAAAAAATATTTTAGTCTTTGTTGTGGATTAATAATATTAAGTGATGACTTGACAATGTCCTATGCATTATATATTTCATTATTAATAAAAGCAAAAATATCAAAATTAATATAAATAAAATAAAATATTTTTTTATGTTTATTTTAAATATAATTATATGTTTTATAGTAAATTATATTTCTATATTTTATATATAATTTACTAAAACATGTTTTAAATATAGCATTCATGTAGGCCTTATTTGTAATTATAAAATTTCTATCTATATAAAACCTTTACAACAAGTTAATGGCAAATCGGATTTTTTAATTAATATATCTATGGTGAATAGATTGTTGCTTTGCGGAAGTTATTCACTTTCCCACATTAACAACTTTAAGATGATATGTAGAGCACAGAAAGGTTGGGTCCACAATGCTGAAACGTTGCAGATTGGATGCCACTACTTGTGCACCAATCTTGCTTCCTTCTTAATAATAATTATATTTGCAGTTTAAAAAAATGCTGAAACAATTCACACCAGAACTGGCTCACGAAATTTGGTTACACAATACTCAATACAGCAATACTGCTAAGCGTGCCATGTAATTTGCATACATACACAGTTGAGATGAGACACGCGTCAGTCGTCAGGTAATGAAATTTGCTGGCTGCCTTCCATTTTCATGTTGTGTACAAGGTGTTAATTTATGCATGATGTAAAGTAAGTGAATGTTTTAATAAACTTGCACAAATTTTTTAGGCTTATAGTTAAATAGCTCATGACCCTTATAAATTCATTGATAATTTTTTGGTGATGTTTATCGTTTTTTTTTTTATTGTCTTAAATAAATTTAAAAAATGGCAAAGATTGCGTTTCTCATGTAAAAAAGAGATAACTATACTCGCTTAATTCTTTGAAGCTAATATTAAATATACTTATATCTTTGTTTTATTGAAAAAATTTAGTTATTTCATTTACTCTATCTATCTACGTACCTACACATATTTAGTGACAAAGTGAGAATCAGAGAAGTTAATATTAACCATATAATTATAATTAAATTATTAGAATTCTTGTTGGCAAGGTACACTCTCTCTTTCCTCTTGGTTGGATTTTTCATTTTCCTTAATTGGGTTCAATGATTTTGTCTCTTGCATGTACTTGGTAGTTGGTATACGATGTACGAAGGAGAACTTGGTTTGGTGGGATTACTCAGTGTAAAATTATTTTCCTTTAATTTGTAAGTCTTGTTCAGAAAGCAACGTACACCAAGTGATAATAATTTGGGTCTATTTCTTCCCCATGTTTACCATTCACTTAGATGTTAGTATAGTATTACCATACTCTTGCCATGTAAAGATCCCTCAATGGCTTTCGTAAAGATGTTAGCACTAACTACTAAGGAACTCACAAAATCAAGCAATATGAAGCATCAAATACTCTCAAATATTGAATTTTTTATATATATATTTTGATCAGCCTAATTCATTTCATAAGGCACAGGTATTATATACCTTAGTCTAATAAGCAACTAAAACAAAAGCAAAAGAACCCCCTACCTAGACCTAGCTAGTATATGCACCGTGTATATGTCAAAAGCAACACCAAGTGACAATTTGGCTCTATTACCTCCCCATGTTTACCATTCACTTAGATGTTATTACCATACTCTCGTCACGTACGTACGTAAAGATGTTAGTAAAATCATGGCTTTCGTAAACAATATTGAAGCATCAAATTAATACTCTCTCTAATATTGATCATTGATTTATTGTATGAATTTTGCACAGGCCATGGTTTTAAACACAACAAAAGGAAAACAAGGTATCCAATGGCACATGCAGGACTTAGAGAATTAATCAAAAAAGAGAAGACGCATGCGTGATGAGTAAGTAAGGGTTCCAACGATAAGGCACAACACAAGTGGTAAGTAGTAACAAAAATTACATTGCCAAAACAGCCGGACCTATACGTACTATATATGTAAACACTCCTCCAGAGACCAGAATACATACATGTGAGAGTCAAAGTGTAATAGTGTGTTCCTTCCTCAAAACCCATGCTTCCATATTTAGCTTTTCATTTGACTTCTACGGAGACAAAAGTATAAATATTGTATAAATATTGGAATAAGTTACAAAATAATTATCACAACATTACCACTATAAAAAATGTTTGTGTTTTATATTAAAAAAATCTATAACATCTGCTTGCTTGAACTTCATCCGTATTTTATGAGCTATAAATTCTAATATGCCTGTTAGAGAATAGAATAGTATAGTATCATATGTCTTGAGTTTGCTTAAAAAGAATGGAACACAAATGTATTACAAAATTGTTTCAGCTTTTCTTTTTCAACAATATTCTCCTATGCCCACTAGGAGATAAGACGATAACATATAGAATAAGAAAAATAAAAATGTTACAGAATCAAAAAATAAGACGATAACAAAGAAATGTCAATGTCAAATATACTTAAATTATAAAGGGCTGAAGTCTTCTACATAAAAAGAAGAAAAAAATATAAAACCAAAAACAAAAAAAGATACATCACACTAAACCCTAAACAAGATTGAAACTAAACGGATGCGTAAACTTCCTAACTTCTTGCTACCTCAGCTACTTTTCTGGTTACATCTTTAACATCTTACCAAGGAAGACTTCTTATTACTTGATAATATACTCTTCTTACCACCTCTTCTACAAGTCTTAGTTGATTATCTTCATAGACTGTTCTTGCCACATCTGTTGCAACTGTTCTTGACACTCTGGTAGCCACCTCTTGAGCCTCCTCTCCAGGCACCAAGTACCCCGCCTCTCTTCCCACCACTTCTATCAAGTGTTTTGAGACCATTTCTGTCAACGCAGTTGCATATAGTTGCCTAATCAAGTGAATTGAATTAACAAACTGAAATAATCAAAGTGAATTTGAGTTAAAAATTTAACTCCTTAAATAATTGAATCAAACTTAAACTGTTTATAATAATTGGATTTGTTTTTTATTATTTTATATATATAAGGTGGGATAGTTGGTATTTATGACAACTTTGTTGTAATTATTTTTTTTCCAAACTTGGTGACCCTAAGTTAATAGAATAAATTCAGTTTTGTTTTGATAATAAAATTAAATAATTATTTTTATCTAAAATCTACTAATAAATTAAAAATTTAAAATATATAAGAATTAAAAATTTGATTCTTGATTCATGTAATCCGAACTGAACTCAATTATTGATGAACTTAAATCAAATAAGTTTGAGTTGAAAAAAAGTTCTTGTCAAATTTAAATCTTTTGAATATTTTTTAAATGTTCAAATAATTCTTTCAAATCTTATAAATTTATAAAGTAATTAAAATCAAATTAATAATAAAAATCTTTAAAAAATGTAATAATCATAACATTTCTAAATTATATCTTTTAAAATTTATAACTTTTTTATGTGAAAATAATCTTTAAAAAAAAAAAGTCAAGATTTAAGAATAATTAAGGAATCTTTACGTGGAAAGAATATGGTAATAATAACATCCGAATAAATAGTAAGCATGCATGCGGATGAAATAGAGGCAAAGTTTTTCTTTATGGCACCGATACATACCATTTAGCATACGTGTAGGCTCCGATGAGGTATCTCTTCTTCTTCTTTTTCATCATCCTCGCCGCGGTCAGTGTGTTGTGTTAGCTTGCAATTTGATCATATATTAAAATGGACTTCAACCTTTATTTTTTATTTGTAGGAATAAAAAATAAATAATCTCAAAAGAATTATAATAACTCAGGTATATTATCCAACTAAGTAAATTAGACTCTTAACAAATGAATTTAAACCTAAGCATTGTGTAATTCAACAATATTTTCTTAGAATTCATTGTTTGAATGAAAGTACCTTTTATATAAATTATATATACAAAATTTTATATTAATATAAAATTATTTGATATTTTATTTATAATCAAAATTATAATATATATACTTTTAAAAATATATTAAAATATAAATGTTTTTATTATTTAAAAATAAAATAAACATTCAAGGTGGTAAAAGTTATAATTTAATGATTGGATAAAAAATTCACCTTTTTATATATTAATGTAAGAGTCCCACAAATGTAATTCAATCATTTTATAAATAATTTAACTTAATTGATTGTTTGATTTTTCTTTGGCGAATATTTCCTCCATCATCTCATTATAAGCTATATTCGATAAGTCATTCAATTAGTTTCTAATTCTAACATTTTATATTGCCGAAAAGTTTGTTTCATTATTTTTGGTAAATAGATAAAAGATAATTATAATTTTACAAACTTAATCTTATAATCATTAATTCATTTTTATTTTTTGTAACTTATATTATTAATATGACAAAGGATATAAATGAAAATAATAGTTAATATTACATAAAAAAAATAAAATAATTATAATTTTGATTTAATTTTTTTTACACAATATTATTACAAAGAATGAAGTAATAGATTTAAACAACATATCTTGTTTTTTTAGTAGTTTCCTAAGCAGTTGAAATCACTTTCGCCGACAATAACATCTAAAAGTTCATGCATTTATTCACCGAAAAGAAAAATCAATATATTTATTTGATAGTACACAATATTAATTAATGCAAACAATTCAGCAAAAAAAATATTAATTAATGCATAAGGAAAGAATATAATATAAATGTAAACATTTTAATGTACTTTTTTGGGGGACATTTTAATGTATTTATTGCTTGCATAAAATATTAATTAATAAATGAGAAATTCTTATAATTTAATCCATTATATTATATTATTGAAATAAATGTTATTTATATAAAATATATTTATTTGGTAGTACACAATATTTTTTTATACATGATAGTAGTACACAATATTAATTAATGCATAAGGAAAGAATTCGGTTTCATTTCCATAAAAAATATAATATGATATCAATGTAATTATTGCCTGCATCAAATATTAATTAATAAATGAGACATTATTTTAATTTAATCCATTCTATTGTATTGTTGAAATTAATGTTATTTATTACATACGAAAAAATATAAATATATTTATTTGATAGTACACAATACTTTTTTGACACATGATAGTACACAATATTAATTAATGCATAAAGAAACAATTCGGATTCATTTCCATAAAAAATAATATAATATCAATGTAAACATTTAATGTATTTATTCTCTGCATAAAATATTAATTAATAAATGAGAAATTCTTCTAATTTAATCCATTATATTATAGTATTATTGAAATAAATTTTATTTATTACATACACAAAATATATAATTATTTTATTACATATGTGAAAAGAAAGGAAAACAAACAGCAAAACATTAAAAACTAATTGTAAAAAAAAAAACATTGAAAACTAACTCCGTCACGCACGAACTTTTATTACATACACAAAATACATATATTTAATGAGATGAGACTTTTTTTTTTGTTGTATTTAATAAATTAGTGTTAAGATATCTCATTTTTTAAGATTGAGTTATCTGTTTCCTTCTTAAAGCTAACTTTTTAGAGCAAATTGGGTCCAATTCATTTCTAATATGGTAATATCATACAAGAGTGTATCCAATATTAATATTGTGCCATTTGTAGATGTCCAATTTTAGAGACTGTGTTGTAATTAACTCATATATATATATATATAAAATATTCTTCATATGATTTGAGCAATTCTCCCATAAATTAAGTTTTGAAGTTGTCCCTTTGATGCCAATTCATAGAAGCAATGGAACCAAAGGCAATCCAAGAAGTGGAACTAAACTCAGGCCACAAGATGCCTACATTGGGTTTTGGCACAGGAACTGTGCCCTTACCACCCCATCATGTGCTCATCCCTGCATTCATTGAAGCCATCAAATCTGGCTACAGGCATTTTGACACTGCTGCTTATTATGGTTCCGAGGAACCTCTTGGCCAAGCAATTGCACTAGCACTAGACCAAGGTCTTATTAAAAGTCGTAATGAGCTTTTTGTCACCACCAAATTATGGTGCACTGATGCTCATCCTGGCCTTGTGCTCCCAGCACTCGAGAGTTCATTACAGTAATTCTATTACCCATTTATTTGATTGTTACAATTTTGTTTTTCTTAAATTCTATACATTGGTTCATTATATTTTTTGATCATATAATTATTATTATTAATGATTAATTATATGATATAAATAATGTATATAGTAAAAAAAAAATAGTGTATAAGTTGGAATAGGTAAGCAATCCCTCTTCAAGATTTAACTTTCGGGATTGAGTGTTAAATTCAGATTGAAATTATTGGTATTGATTTATTCTGACAATTATTGTTGAATTCATCATCCATGTCATTTGTTATTGGATTACACTTGTTTTATAAATTTTACACGGTATATGCTCAATTCTTGGCATAAAGGAGATGTGTTGTAGATTTCAAACTAACACTAGTAATATGACTAAAATAATATATATATATATATATATATATATATATATATATATATATATATATATATATATATATATATATAAAAGTAAGGAACAATTCTTTTGGTTTAAGTTTTGGAATTGGCTAGACTTCAACTTAAATTCTAAGAATTATTAAATAAAATTTTAATTTTGATTGAAGAATAAAATAAAATGTTTATTTGTTTTATGCAAGTTTCATCCTTTGTCTAAAAGTCTAATTATTTGAAGGTTACATTTTCATAGGAGGTTGGGCCTTGAGTATGTGGATCTTTACCTAATTCATTTTCCAGTGAGGCTAAGGCAGGGAGTTAAAGGGACCAAGTACAGCAAAGGAGAGATTCTTCCTTTGGACATGAAAGGGACATGGGAAGACATGGAACGATGCTCCAAGTTGGGCTTGGCCAAGTCCATTGGTGTGAGTAATTTTGGGGTGAAAAAGCTTTCAGAAATTCTACAAAATGCACGTGTTCCTCCTGCTCTTGTCCAGGTATTCTTATGTTACTAGGAACATTGATCAATTAGAAAAATAAAATAAAACTTCCACATTTCGTTTGCTTAAATAATTAACATTAGCATGGACATATGTGTTGTGTCATTTTCTTAGTCGGTAACAAATGTGTAGTCTCGTAAATGTCCTTTTGAGAAAGAGGCAACTGGGCTTTAGGGAAAAGGTCCATTTGTTACTGGGCACCTTTAAAAAGCCCCATTTTCTTGATTTTGTTCTACAAAATTTACCAAAAAAACAATTCATTAAAAAAGAATAAGTATATATATATATATATATATATATATATATATATATATATATATATATATATATATATATATATATATATATATCCCCTCTTTTTTTTTTCAAACTTTGCACAAGGTTTTGAACTATTGTCATGATTATGTATTGAGTAGTAAAATTAAATTACAAGCAAATGCACTGATGTTTCCCCTTTGTTACATATATATATAACTTGATGTTATTAATTTAACTCTATTCTATTTCATCAACAGTTAAAGAAATTAACTAGTTTAAGTATGAAATTGAGGCTTTAAGTATAGTGTTATTCCGTAAAATGCGTCCTTTGCAGGTGGAAATGAACGCAGCATGGCAACAGGAAAATCTGAGAAAATTCTGCAAAGAGAAAGGAATTCACGTGAGTGCATGGAGCCCTCTGGGAGCTAATGGAGCTGTGTGGGGTTCCCTTGCTGTTATGGACAGTCCAATTCTAAAGGACATTGCAATCAAAACGGGCAAGACTGTGGCACAGGTGAATTAAACATATATAGAAGATCATGCATACAACATGTTTTATTTTAATATATAGATTATTTTTTCATCCATGTGAACTTTTTCTTATAAGTAAATATTAATTATTAATTGTTAGTCGAGAGAATCAAACTCACAATTTTTTTTCTTCTTACTTTCTCTTTTTAGTATCATGAGGTCAACTTTGTAACTCTTATCCATGTGGAACTCATTATATGCTATTGCAGGTTGCATTGAGATGGATAATAGAGCAAGGTGCTACTCCAATAGTGAAGAGCTTCAACAGTGAGAGAATGAAGGAAAATCTTAAACTATTTGACTGGGAGCTAAGTGAGACTGATTCGGAGAAGATTAAACAAATACCACAACATAGGGGTTTCAGTGGTGAGCGTTTTGTCAATGAATTTGGACCTTACAAAACTCCACAAGATTTTTGGGATTGAGTGGACTTGAATTTCAGTACAATACTGTTTATGCTCCTGCTCCTCATCCACAAATTAAAGGGCAAAACTATGTGTATCGGCTCTTTTAAGATGTTTACTTTTAGAAAACAGGGTTTCAAATAAGAGTTTAATCTCCATATATTTTCCGAATAAAGTCCGATTATTTATACCTTTGATATATTTCTAGATAATATTCGATTTTATCGGGACGATTTTGAATTAGACATGTTGAATTTTGTATGTTCTAATAAAAAAAATTCAAAATAAATACATTTACTATAATATAAAAAAATACATTTTAACATTTCTTTAAATAAATAAAAAACATAAAAAGTAATTTTGAATTGATCTCATCCTTTAAAAAATTCAAATTTAAGTTTGTTGGATAATAACTTAGTTGTTATAATATTAATCAATTATAATATATAATAACTAATTATGATTTTTAGAGTAATTATTATAAAAAAAAATTAACATATTGGGTATGTTAATTTTTTATTAGATAACAATGTAAAAAAAAATATTTTATCAACACGTACGCTATTTAGTCTTTAAATAATAGTTTTTATAAGAAATTCAAGAGCATAAATTGTAACAAGTCCGTTCTTTTTATCTATTTATATGCTATAAACAGATTTTTTTTAAAAGCAAGAAATTTTTTAATTAAAAGAGATATCCAATTTAATAGTATTCAAAAGTATCTCCAATGAGATTGCTTTTCAAGAAAAAAAAAATGACCTGTGGTAAGAAAATTACACAGCCTAACTTTCTTGCCGATAAGATCCTTAAATTTATGAAATAAAATGAAATTGTCCTATTATATAGTTTATTTGGACTTTAAATCTTATTTATGGATATTAACCGTAACATAACCGACACATTTGTCAACCGTTGCCATCATTTTGATTCTTCTGTCTACGTGGCACCTGCTCTGCAGCATTTCATTTCTTATTATTGTTTGCATATGCCTCTCTTTGTCTTTCTTCCTCTTGTCTCACCCAAACGTGTGTAACCATAAGATATCTTTATATGCTAGCTAGCACCATTTTAAGTCGTGGCAGAACAAGAGTGGTTTCTTAATTTTGAAGTACACAATAATTTTGGTCTCTGATCGACAGTGACTTCCTATGTCAAAAGAGAAGAAAAGATCAATAGTGACATTCGAGTCACATGCAACATTGCCTAAAATGTGGGCCTAGAATTCCAAATCAAATACCCCAAGGAGTTGGCACGTCACAGAACATCCCCGTGAGTGGGCAAATCGTGGATACACAATAACATTTCATTTTTTTAAAATAAAAAAGAATTATTTAAAGTTTTTATGAATTAAATAAATAAAAAATAATAATTTTTATTAATTAAAATAAGGATGTCATAGTATTAAAAAATAAATATAATAAAATGATGTTTTAGAAAATAAATAAATATTTTAATTGATTATTTATTTAATGAAAGAGTAAAATAGAGCTTTTTTATGAAATAATAGAATAGATTAAATAATAAGCTCAAAGTATCTTATTTATAAATAGAGATTATTATATCAGTTTTCATATTTACAATACATTTCTACACTTTCTATCTCTCAACTTCGTTCTTCCTTCTTTCTCTCTCATAATCTTCTTTTTCCTGCATACACCCAAATTTATTCTAGTAAAACTACGATCTTGGATTCGTTAACCATTGGATCATCCTAAAATTTGGACACCACCTTCAGAACTCATTTTTGCACATTCCTACCATTGGACTTTGCAAAATAATGTGTGTAGAGAGAGAAAAGTCCCTCGGAGAGAGTGAAATTGAGATTTCAATCTCTTCTCCTTTTCTCTAACGCTTGGAAACGTAGTAGAGCAACTAGAGGAAAAGCTAGAGACGCCGCTATCGATGTTGGACTACACATGTCAACTCGCTTAGAGATAAGAGTTGAGTTACTCACGCTTGAGGATTTGAATGAATATGTATAGGGATCCCTTGAGGATAAATTTTGGACTATTTTTGGATTGTTTTATGAATTTCAATTATGTTCTTATTCTTTTATTCGTGAATTGGTTGTGTTTGGCATATCAATTGATGTCCCAATGCGAAATTGTTGTGAAATTGATATGTTCTTGTGTTGAGTGTGAAACCTATAAATTAAGTTTTTTCTAATTAGCATGAATTGATAAAATTAAGTAAAGAGAGATTTATCATAAAAGGGAGTGAGATATTGATTTTGTATTTTTCTCCTTTTCATGCTTTTTAGGGTTTTTTATATATAGTTTGGAATTAAAATTATAATTTGGAATTAGAATAAGCTAACAGAACGACATTTTCGATTATTGTTTTAGTTTTAATATTTAGTATGAGTTTATATGTTGTTTCATATTGTTATTCTTTAAAATTGGCCAAAGTCTATTTAACTATAAGATTCTTCAAAAATTTTAGTGAATCCATGTTGTAGTTTTGTTTGATTATATTTCACTTTGTAAATTCATGATTAGAATATCTGTGTGTTTAGTTATTTATATAGTATGTGTTTATATATGTAATATTATTTGTATACTATGAATTGTGGTTGAGATTGAGTATAAGTGGCAAGTTGAACATGTATTAATTTGTGAGATGCACGTGAACATGTGATGATGGATTGTGACGTGTTAAATTGTGAACATGGGATATGGTTGTGAATAAGTGCGTGGTTAATACTTAATGTGATATTACTTGTGTTTTGATATGTGAATTATACAATTATCCGACTGGTGTTTACCTTGAGAAAAGTGTTTATGTAACATCCCAATTTTTCGTAAATAAATTTAAAAAGATTTTTAGTAATAAATAAATAAATAAATAAATATAGAGCAAATAATAGGCTGAGTACCCTAGGTATAAATAGTTATGTTAAGTCAGCTGCCTCCTTTTGGCCTCATTTTCGTTTTTCCCCTTCTCCTCTCAAAACCCTTTCTTTTTCCCGCAGCCCACCAAACCAGTCTCAGAAAAACGACGATCTCGAACCCGTTCACCGTTGGATCGTCGTGAAATTTTAGTATCATGTTCGCAACACAATTCCGAGCATTCTCACCGTTGGGAATTTTGATATCTTGTCTGAACTAAGAGAAAAACCCTTTGCATTGTAGCCTTTTTCTTTCCCGCAGAAACCCAGAGCTGTCTTGGTAAAACTACGATCCCGGTTTCGTTAACCGTTGGATTATTGTGAAATTTGGATATGTTGTTCGAAATTCAATTCCGCACGCTTCCACCGTTGGGATTTGCGAGATAATATTCGTGGAGGGAGAAAAAGGAATCGTATAAAGACAGTACAAGTGGAGGTTTCAATCTCTTCTCCGTCTCTCTGACGTTTGGGAATTCTATCGGAACAGTCGGATGAATAATTGAAAGAATTTCCGGGAACCGCTAGAGATGTTGCTATCGCTGGCTGAAGACACGTGAGCCCGCTTAGAGGTAAGGGATGAGTTATTCACAGTTGGGGATTAGTGAGAACATGTGTAGGGATCCTTAGAGGATTAAATTGGGATTTTATTTTGGGATGTTTGTTAAATTGCAATTTTTCCTTTATGATTATAAATAAAATATTAATGTCCTGATGAAAATTGCTTGATAAATTGTGCTCTTGATATTTGTATATTTGGACCTATGATTTGGATATAATTGTGTAATATTATTTGAGGGATTTTAGTCCTCATGTTGTGATAGTCTTTTATATAAATTGTTATATTGAGGATATGAAATGATAATTCAAATTGTGAGTATGTGATGAATTGTTGAATAACATGTTGCTTTGAGATTATAATATTGTTATTGAGATTGAGTATAAGTGTAAAGTTGAACATGCGTTAAATTGTGAGATACGTGTAAACATGTGATGGTGGATTGTGACACTATGAGATGTGAAATTGTGAATGAGTTCTAGTTGTGGATAAGTGTGTAGTTAACACTTGATGTGAAATTAATTGTATTGTAAGCTATGAATTGTACAATACCCGACCAGCGTTATCTTGAGAAAAGCGTTGATGCGCAGTGTTAAAGAGAAAATGTAGGTTTCCTATTTAGGAACCAGTGTTAAATCGTAGCGCAATTGTGTTGAACGTGTTTAAAACACGAGTGTAGGTCGTGGATATTGTATAATTCATGAGCAGTGTCTTCTGCATGTAAAAAAAAAAAAATTATTTTAGGGGTTGGACCTGAATCAGGAGGGAGAGGCCCTGACGGACTCTTCGGAGTGTAGGCCTTGGGGGTCATCGGGTTTGAGTGCTCCTTTAAGCCTATGCTGATCTCATATGGTTGGAGCATTCTCGCAAAACATCGTGACCCTGACTGGTCTCCCTATGATCTTACTTAGTGAGAGTGACCTGACAAACCCATTGTGTGGTGTGTCTTGTTATGTACTCCTAAGCGCCCCAGGGTGGTTTTTCACTGACATGGTACCACATTGCATATAGAATTGAGTCTTAGCATAACTATTGCATATGCTTGCTAATTGATGTGTTATTATATCTTGATCGAAGTGTGGGATTCTTGTGTAATGTGATTGATAATTGAAAAGTGAATTTTGAATGACGAAGTGGTGAAGTTACGTGAGCTATGTTTAAGCAAGTGGTATCTCATTTATATAATATGTATATTTAATTGTCTTGTTTCTCTAGTAGCTAGGAATGTGATAACTCACTCCCTGTGTGTTGTTGTGTTTGGATCCTGTGATGATCTTGAACTTGTGTTCGGGGGAGCAGATGAATAGGTGGATGACTATGAAGAACCTCATGCTAGAGGACACGGGAACACCACGCTCTGATAGGATGTGACATTAGGATATAGGTTCTATATTAATTGTATGAGACTTATATGACTTTCTTTGAGTCGAGATGACTTTATTATTTATTTGGACAAGTTTGAATATGATGTAGAAGAAAGTGAATGTGAGCCTTTTACCCATTTGAAAAGCTTGTATTTAAAAATGTTTTAAAAATACTTTTAATTAATATTTGAATTTTTATTCCTTTATTAATATATATGTGAGGGGTAGAGGGTGTCACAGTTTATGCCCGAGGTGTTAAAAAGAAAGTATAGGGTTCCAAGTTAGGAACTTAAGGTGTTAAATTATAGCGCAATGCACGATGTATTAAAAAGAAAGTGTATGGTTTCAAGTTAGGAACATCAGGTGCTAAATTGTAGTGCAATGTGTGATGTGTTAAAAGAAAACTGTAGGGTTCCAAGTTAAGAACCCGAGGTGTTAAATTGTAAAGCATTGTGTTAAATGTGTTTGAAAATAAGTATGAGGCCGTGAGTATTGTATAATTCATGAGTGTTGGACAAGTGGTCTCAATAACTTAAGAAGGGGTAAATTAAGTCTTACAAAATTTTCAACTAACAAACTTTTAACCCCTTTTAAATGATAGGCTCAGAATGCAGAAGAAAAAACAACAATCAATTTAATAATGTTCTTTGAACATGCAAGACAAAATTGATTGCAATAAAATAAATAAGATAAGGGAAGAGAGAATTGCAAACTTGATTTATACTGGTTCGACCACTTCTCATGCCTACGTCCAGTCCTCAAGCAACCCACTTGAAATTTTTCACTATCTCTGTTTACAGACTTTGAACACACATTGGGATCCCTCACCCTTGTGTTCAATATTCTCACAATCCAAGAGACAATCAATCTCTTGATTACAACTGAGTTTAAGAGATGAATAGAAAGATTTCTCTCCTTTAGAGTAGATGATACAAATTGAAGTTCCTAGGTGAATTCTCAATAAATTTGCAAGTATTTGACCAATAGTTGTTGAGAGAGCATTTGAGAATTAAATTCTCTTAGAATATCTTTTTTTTTTAAGTTAGACACATATATATAAGCTCATCATGCCTTTTCAAAATGATTTGAAGAGATATGTCTTTTTAAGGAGTTTTTCTGAAATTTTTAAATTTTAAATTTTAAATTTTAAATTTTTCAAATTTCAAATTTTAAATTTTAAATTTTTCAAATTTCAAATTTTAAACTTTCTGATAAAGCTTTTTAAAACAATTTTACTTTTGGTAATCGATTACCAGTGAAAAAATGTTTTTTTTTTCAGAAAATGTTAAAAATATTCTAAAACCTTTTTATAATCAATTTAAAAACTATGTTATGAGGCCAAACCTTTGCAATCACTAAGAGACTCTTTTAACAAAGATAGACTAAGACTGAGCTTTCTTCTTGATCTTTGTTTTCTTGGTCTTGATTTAATCTTGAAGCAATCTCTGTTTGTTTAACCTTGAATGTTTCTTGAAGCAATCTTGTTTGATTATACTTTGGCATCATCAAAAACCTGTATTCATACATTCACAATGAGCAGTATCTGCATGCAAAAGTTGTTTTAGGGGTTGACCCTGAATCAGGAAGGTGAGGCCCTAACGGATTCTTTAGAGTCTAGGCCTTATGGGTAAATACACTCGGTTTGAGTTTTCCTTTAAGCTTATGTTGATCTCATATAGTTGGAGCATTCTCACAAAAAATAGTGATCCTGACTGGTCACCTTATGATTTCACTTAGTAAGAATGACCTTACATACCCTTTGTGTGGCGTGTCTTGTTATGTACTCCTAGGCACCCTGGTGTTATTTTTCATTGACATGGTACCACATTGAATAAAGGATTAAGTCTTAGTGTATCTGTTGCATAACACATGTGTAATGATCATTGTGACTTGTTACGTGATGGTGGGTAATGAATTGTGTGAGTGTGAGATGTTGTGTTGTACTTGAGATTTGTTGTTCTACACAAGTGATTAATGTGAAAGTGTGAAATGTGATTTTGTGATTAAATCCTTTGGACAAGTAATGTTATGCAATGAGTGGTAAAATGATGTAAATTGTGCTAAGTTGAGCTTGTTATACTTATATTATATACGTGTGTCTTCTTTTATCTCTACCTATTTAAGAATGTGATAATTCACTCCCTATGTGTTGTTTGTGTTTGAATCTTGTGATGATCTCGAACCTTATGTTCATGGGAGCAAATGACTAGGTGGATTGCTTTAAGGAACTTCAAGCTGGAAGACGTCGGGACATAATGCTCTGATAGGATGTGACATTGGGACATGAATTTCTGTTTTAATTGAATGATGTTTCAAACATGTCATTTTACTTTATTTTATTGTGCTACTTAACTTATGTTCTTTTATAAACTTAAACAATCTTGTTTTGAACCGAAAATGTTTCTGAGAAGTTTTATTTGATAACAATGAAGTGAATGTGGACCTTTTACCCACGTGCATTTACATACGATTTTATTGAATAAAATTGATTTAATTAGATTCCGTATTTTATGTTTTTACACCATCTACCCTGACATACATATACTTAAGAAAAACATATAAAAATCTGGAATTTAATTAAATCAATTTTATTCAAATCACTTAAACAAATTCACGTGGGTAAAAAGGTCACATTCAATTCACTGTTACTAAATAAAACTTATTCAAAACATCTCCTGCTCAAAACAAGCTCGTCCAAAACTCCAAAGAATGAACTAAAGACTCAGCATGTGAAACAAAATGATAAAAATTACATGCCCAGAACTTCATGCAATTAATATAGAACTCCATGTCCAAATGTCACACCCTATCGGAGCATTGTGTTCCAACATCCTCTAGCATGAGGTTCTCCATAGTCATGCACCTAACCATCTACTCTCACAAACACAAAATTTGACATCATCACAAAATTCAAACACAAATAATAGACAAGGAGTGAATTATCACATTCCTAACTAATAGAGAAAAACGAGACAACATAGATATACATATTATATAAATGAAATACAACTTACTTTAACACAACTCATGTCATTCCATCACTTACCGCGTAACATCACATCTCAACACTACACGTCTAACACATTTTCACATCATTCACGTACTTAAGGATCAAAACATAATATCACTCAACCAATCAATATCAATCAATACAAAAACTTCGTCAAGTCACTCTCACTAGGTGAAATCATAGGGAGACTAGTCAGGCTCGCTCTGTTTTACGAGAACGCTCCAACCATATGTAATCAACATAAGTTTCAAGGAACATTCAAACCAAGTGTATTTACCCCAAGGCTTACACTCCGAAGAGTCAGTTAGGGTCTTTCCCTCCTAATTCAGGTCCAACTTAAAAAATACTTTAGCACGCAGACTCTATCTATGAACTGTATAAAACACACGACTCCTCAATTGGTCTAAAAATAATTTTAACTCGTCGTGCCTCAAAGTGATTAAACTCGTCGAGTTCCCACAATGGATTTCATCACGATACTCATCGTGCATTAACTCGTCACTCTTAAAAGGTCTTATAGTCATGTGATTATATGGTTCATAGCTCACAACTCAATGCACACAACATCTCAATACACATGTGTGATCTCACAGTTTAACACATACTCCACTTGTCACTTACACATAGTTTATCATAATTCCATAATCCCAAGACAACATGTTATCACGCCTCATGCATTATATACATGTCACACAATAATAATATTAATATGTTATGTTCATATGATTAAACTCCTCCAACAATTTCACATAATCATATGAAAATCAAAGGAATCAAAATCATAGGTAAAAAACATGAAAACACCAAGAGCACTAAATTTTATCAACCAATTCACATCAGGATATCAATTGACTCGTCAAACACAACAATCTCATAATTATAATCCAAAAGGAAGAATCACAATACAGTAAACCTCCTAAAATAAATCTCAATTTAATCGTATAAGGATCCATACATATATTTATTCTAACTCCAATTACGATAAACTCATCTCTTACCTCTAAGGGGGCTCACGTGTATAGTCTGGTAGTGGTAGTGATAGTGATGTCTCTATAGGTTCCATAAGATTCCTCAAGCTTTTCCTCTGGTTGTTCTGCTAGGATTTTCAAGCGTTAGAGATAAGGAGAAGAGATTGGAGCCTCCATTTCACTGTCTCCGTGTGAGGGACATTTCTCTTACTATAGGCATTATTTCACAAATCCCAACGGTGGGGATGTGCGAAAATGAATTCTAAACCTGGTTTTCAAATTTTACAAGTCCGAGATCGTAGTTTTACTCAGATATGTTTGAGTGTATGGGAAAAGGAAAGAGTTTTAGGAGAAGGGGAGGAAAAACGAAGTTGAGAGAAGAGAGAGCGTAAAGACATACCGTAAATGTAAAAACTAACTTAATATGTATCTATTTATAGCTAAGGTACTCTCAGCCTATTATTTACTCTATTTTTATTTATTTTATAAAAAGAAACTCTATCTTACTATTTATCAAAAGAATAAATAAAACATTTTTTTCATTTCCTAAAAAAACACATTTATTTTATTTACCTTAAAAATATTATTTTAATTAATAAAATTATTTCTCCATATTTATTTAATTACAAAAATCTCATTATTTTTCTAAAACTCTATTTATTTTTAAATAAAATCTTTTTAATTTATTTTACAAAAAATAGGATGTTACATCACACACCCTCTTACATTATCACCTTCTCTTACATTATAAATACTGCCCTTACATAATTAGAAAGATACCTCAACACTCTCACACTAGTACCACCTATCCAGCATGCTTCTTGTATGTTTGGTTCGGGGTTGGTTCCATTGTGGGAACCAAAATTAACACACACAAAAATAATTTATCATGGTTCAATATATCTTTTCTTTCATAGTATATTTGGATGCATTTTAACTCCATTTAGTGTGTGTTTGAATTTCAGTTGAAAAAATGGAATCTAATTGAACTCAACTTTATAACTTAAGTTTTGTTAAATGTAGGTTTAATGCAACTTCATTTAAGTTTAAAACTTTTTCCGCTCAACTGAAAAACAAGAGAATAGTAGCTTTGGACTCAAACTAAATTTGAAAGAAAGTTACGGTCAATTCAACTGTGAAAATGATTTGTCAAACATGCAAATATAACTTTTTGAGAGATGAACTCTAGTTTGGATGGTCAAACGCCAAACCAAACACATCCTTAATCTTTATTCATACACTTCTTAATTCGTTTTAGTTAAAATTTTAGATTATACATATTAAAATAGATTAAAAAATGCATGTGTAAAAAATAAAATGAGTATTATTTGTCCCGATATACATATTTATATAATAAAATATATGAAAATATGGAATTACATAAAATGAAATTTTATTCCATGAATATAAAAGAGTTCACGTGGGTAAAAGGTTCACATTCACTTCACTATTACAAATAAAACTTGTTAAAAATATTTTCGGCTCAAAACATCATGCATTTAAAACAAAAGCTCATGCCTCAATGTCACATCTTATCATAGTATCGTGTTTCAACGTCCTTTAGCATGAGGTTCTCCATAACTATCCACCTAACTATCTGCTTCCACGAACACAAAGTTTGAGATCTTCACAAGATCCAAATACAAACAACACACAGAGAGTGAACTATCATATTCCTAACTAAAGTACGGATAAACAAATGCATAAGCAAAATATATTATAAAAATATTTATCACATAATTGAACTTAATACAATTCACGTCACTTCACCACTTTATCATTTTAAAGCTAATTTTTCAATTACTAATCACATTACACATTAATCACACTCGATTCAAAACGTAACAATATTGATCAATTTCATAATAAATAATTCACAAGCGTTATGCAACAATTATACTAAGACTCAAACCTATATGTAATGTGGTACCATGTCAGTGAAAAACCACATTGGTGCGCTTAGGAGTACATAACAAGACACACCACACAATGGATATGTCAGATCACCCTCACTAAGTAAAATCATAAGGTGACCAGTTAGGGTCACTTTGTTTTGCGAGAATGCTCCAATCATATGAAATCAATATAAGCTTAAAGGAGCACTCAAACCGAGTTTATTATCTGCGTGCAATGAGAATTTCTCCCTCCACAGACATTACTCTGCAAATCCCAGTGGTGGAGATGTGCGGAAATGCATTTTGAACCTGGTGTCCGAATTTCATGACGATCCAACGGTTAATGAGTTTGAGATCTTAATTTTACTTGGTTAGGTTTGGGTGTATACGAAAAAAACAAAGAGTTATGTGCAAGGGACATTCCCCTCACCACAGACATTATTTTGAAACTCCCATCGATGGATATGTGCGAAAATAAGTTCCAAACCTGGTGTTCAAATTTAACGACGATCCAACAGTTAAGTCTGGGATCTTTGTTTTACTGAGACAGGTTTGGGTGTATGTGAAAAAGGAGGGGGGTTTTGGGAAAGGAAGAAGGAAAAAACGAAATTGAGAGGAGAGAAATGATAGAGATAATAGAGTCAGTTTGAAAACTAACCTAATATGTCTCTATTTATAATTAGGATACTCAGCGTTTATTCTTTACTCTATTTTTTTATTTTATCATTTTATAAAAATAAACTCTATTTTACTCTCTATCAAATGAATAAATAAAATATTTTTTTTCTAAGGACATATATTTATTTTATTTACCTTAAAACTAGTATTTTAATAAATAAAATTATTTTTTCTTATTTATTTAATTATAAAAACCTCATTATTTTTTTAAAACTCTATTTATTTTTAAATAAAATATTTTTTAATTTATTTTACGAAAAATGAGATATTAATATATAATGACTGAAATGTAAAGATTTTACAAGTATAAGTATTAAATGAGTAATTGAAAAAAAGTTTAATCTTATAAATAATGCTTTTTTTCCTTCTCCATATATCATGAACACAATAATACACAATCCCTTTGAAATTAAATACACTTTAGGACAAAACATGACCCCTTAAAAAGAGATAGTACCTCCCATTCCAGTTACATTTGTGACAAAGTTAGAAAGAAGGAGAAAGAAAGAAGATGGCAGGAAAGAAAATCCCACATGTGTTGCTGAATTCTGGACACAAAATGCCAGTTATAGGCATGGGAACTTCAGTGGAGAATCGTCCATCAAATGAGACCCTTGCTTCAATCTATGTTGAAGCCATTGAGGTTGGTTACCGTCATTTTGACACTGCTGCAGTGTATGGAACAGAGGAAGCCATAGGCCTGGCCGTGGCCAATGCCATAGAAAAAGGCCTAATAAAGAGTAGAGATGAAGTTTTCATCACTTCAAAACCTTGGAACACAGATGCACGCCGTGATCTTATTGTCCCAGCTCTCAAGACCACATTAAAGTACATATAATCTCCATTCTCACATTGTTTCTAATGATCTTAATATTGTGTTTGTGCTCACTTTTTAATTTTATTTTATTTTGTGGACAAAACTTAGATGCGGTTTCATATAAGCTTAGTGTTGTTCTACAACTTGAATAGGAGTTTCACCTCGGTAATACACATTAACATTTGATGGAAACCTTTATTACACGGATTACCTGAGTGAAACTCCAATTCTGATTGGAGAACAGCGCCAAAAGCACTAATAGAACTACATCTAAGTTTTGTAATTGCTTTTATTATTTTTCTATAACTACTAATGTTGTTTGAGTACTTTATGTGCCACACAATGTTGTTTAGGAAGCTGGGGACGCAGTATGTGGATCTTTATCTGATTCATTGGCCAGTGAGGCTGAGACATGATCTTTAAAATCCAACTGTTTTTACCAAGGAAGATTTTCTGCCCTTTGATATAGAAGGGACATGGAAAGCTATGGAAGAGTGTTACAAGTTGGGATTAGCAAAGTCCATTGGCATATGCAATTATGGTGTCAAAAAACTCACCAAACTCTTGGAAATAGCCACCTTTCCTCCTGCAGTCAATCAGGTACCATAATTTGATTACTCCAGAGATGTATATTTGGTTTGGCACATAGTTATTATGATGGTCTTGGACTTCTTGGTACTCATGTTATGATGTTGAATTATTGTTTTTTCAGGTGGAAATGAACCCATCTTGGCAGCAAGGAAAACTCAGGGAGTTCTGCAAGCAGAAAGGAATTCATGTTAGTGCTTGGTCAGCTCTTGGTGCTTATAAGATATTTTGGGGCTCTGGAGCTGTCATGGAGAATCCAATCCTCCAAGACATAGCAAAGGCAAAAGGGAAGACCATAGCTCAGGTAAATTTTCAGCATAAAATGGAGCAACTTATTCATCAACTGTGACTTAAATTCACATATTCTTAGAAAAAAATGAGAAGACAGAGAAGCCAACGCTTATGACTTAAAAGCAATCAAACACTTACAACAGAAAAAGAGAAGTGCCAGCAATACACTCCTTTTAAAATACTCTTCACTTTTGATTGAAACTTGTTGAAAACTATAAAATTATTAGTTTGACTGATTAAATAAGTAGTAGGACTGACAATATTATATAATTTCCCATAAACTTCAGTCCATAGTAGAGAATGAGTTCAAAAGAATACATCAAGAGAGTATGATGCTAGCAGTTTTGAGAAAATAGTAATCCTTTCACAGTTTCACTATGTACACACTTCACAGGAGCATTTTTGTAAATAGTAACATTATCATTTACTGTGAAGTGGTCAAATTGGTTTGTATCAAAACCACACATGAAGTAAGCAAGAGACTGACAAAAAATGGTTCTTGACTTCTTGTCTTACTCATTTTTTAAATCACTTATGCCAATAGCCAACAGAAAGTGTGCTTTATTAATTCATGGTGACACTGTCATTTCAGGTTGCACTTAGATGGGTGTACCAACAAGGGTCAAGTGCCATGGCTAAAAGCACTAACAGGGAGAGGATGAAGCAGAACCTGGACATATTTGATTTTGAGCTGAGTGAAGAAGATTTAGAGAGGATCAGTCAGGTTCCTCAGCGCAGGCAATACACGGGGGACATGTGGCTATCTGAAAATGGGTCTTGCAAGACCTTGGAAGAACTTTGGGATGGAGACGTTTGAGTATTTCTTCAAGGGTCAAACTATGTTTTAGGATAAAAATTATGAAAATAAGCAAGATTTGATTTCCATGTTATTAAGATGTCTTGTACTACTATTATCATTATGGTTGGCTCAGTCTTCATATAAGGACCTAGCTGCCCTTAATTAGTTTTATTTCACAAGTGCCCTTGCTTGTGACCTTGAGTAGAATAAGAGTGTGGCATTTTTATCATAGGAGTAAGGTTGTGGTGCCTCTTCCATTCAAAGGAAAAATGAAAAATATATATCTGTTATCAATGCATACATACCATCACCACCAACCATACTGCACTAACATTCTATGCAAATGTTTATGGATTTTGCTTAGTTATTTGTTGAATTTAGGAAGGAAAAAAATTAATGCACAATATTTCTACAAACACTATCCTTCCGTTAAATACATAGATATACGTTTCTGAAAACTTGGAATTGGGCTCATGAATATATTTTATAAATCAACCGATTTTGTTTAAAACTTGGCCAAACAAAAAAAAAGTTTGGACCTACTAAGAATCAACCAAATAAATAAAGAAAAAAAAAAGTTGTGTCCAAGACTCAAAACAAAAATGCCAAGGAGGAAAATTCAGTTAATTTGGCTAATTCCAGGTCGTAATCCATGTTTCTAGTTTTCTCCGAAGGCATAGCATAACGTGTGGATACAAACAGTTGACTGTGCACCAGATAACACTTCCATATATACTAACAACATTCAACACATATCAGACCCAACAGAAGATATGGAAGCAAAGAAAATCCCAGAAGTGATACTAAACTCAGGGCAAAAGATGCCAGTGATAGGCCTAGGAACCGCATCAATTCCTCTTCCACCACATGAAGCTCTCACCTCCATCCCTATTGTTGCCTTTGAGGTTGGCTACAGACACTTTGATACTGCTTCTCTGTATGGAAGTGAGGAGTCTCTAGGCAAAGCTGTGGCATAGGCCTTAGATCTAGGCCTTATAAAGAGCAGAGATAAAGTATTCATCACATCAAAGCTATGGACCACTGATGCTCACCCTGACCTTGTTGTTCCAACTCTTAAGACTCACTGCAGAAAGTATATTATGTTTAATTACTCATTTGATCCTTATATTAGCACAATCTTTTATGTTTTAGCCCTTACACCTAAAAGCTGTTCGTTTTAGTACCTACACATACACTTTTTATTGTATGTGCAGAAACTAAATCCAAGTAGTTTCTAAATGTGAGGAACTAAAACGTAAAGATCATGCAGTCATAGGAACCAAATGAGTAATTATACCTATTTTGTATATTATCTCTTCTACACTTTGTTTCTCTGGTTGCATGCTATGTAATAGTGTAAGTTTCCTCAAAACTGTTTAGGAAGTTGGGGTTGGAGTATGTAGATCTCTATTTGATTCATTGGCCACTGAGGATGAAACCTGAAGCCAAAGGGTACCATAATATATTAAAGGAGAATGTGCTTCCCTCCTTTGACATGAAAGGAATATGGGAAGCTATGGAAGAGTGTTACAGATTGGGCTTAGCCAAGTCCATTGGTGTTAGCAACTTCGGCATCAAAAAGCTCACCCAGCTCGTGGAAAATGCAACCATCCCTCCTGCAGTCAATCAGGTATGAAGCTTTAGCAACTGCATGGGAATTGATATTTACGCAGCGATGATGTTAGCCAATTGATATGATAGAGTAATTAGTTGTAAGTTGTTATAATTTAAATTGAAGTTATAAATAGATTTAAATTCATGTTATAGATATTTAGTAGATAATAGAGTTTGTTATCCTCTGTACTCTATATATATCTCTTGTACATTCACAATTAAATGTGAATAAAATTCTAGTTATTTCATCTTTCAATAGATGAAACACTTGGCACACTTGGGGGCAGTATTGATTCCTTCCATTGGTTTTAGGTGGAAATAAGCCCAGCATGGCAGCAGGGGAAACTCAGAGAATTCTGCAAGCAGAAAGGAATTCATGTGAGTGCATGGTCACCACTAGGAGCTTACAAAAGTGTCCATGGTACAAATGCAGTTATGGAGAGCCCAATCCTTAAGGAAATAGCTTGTGAACGACAGAAGAGCATGGCTCAGGTTGCTCTTACTATCTCAGTCTTAATCCATCATCCATTACAACTCTACTTTTTTTTACCATGAAGTTCAAAATCTATAACAAAATATAATGGGAATAAGCTCTTCTTGTCTCTACTTTTTTTTCTTCATATGTCCTTAGCCAAGTACATATTTGAAGTGTAACATTTCTTTATTTCTACCAATCAATAAAAATAAACTGAGGTGTATGCTCAATCTTGACTACTTAGAACAAGTTTCAGCAGCACTAAAGCACTATCCAATAACTTAAAAGTTTTAATATGTCAGAGACTCAAAACAATGGAAAAAATTATTAGGGACCTGGAACAAAATTCAATCATTTCCCTGGGACCTTAAATGTATTTAAGCTTATATTTTTTTATAGTTGATTGTTCAAAAGAAAACTATAAGTATATTCACAACGGGCAATGCCATTGTGATGCAGATTGCACTAAGATGGATATATGAGCAAGGGGCAATTGCAATTGCGAAAAGCTTCAACAAGGAGAGGATGAAACAAAACCTTGACATATTTGACTGGGAACTGAGCCAGGAGGAATCACAGAAATTCAGCCAGATTCCACAACGTAGGATGTTTCGTGGAATAAGTTTTGTATCAGAAAATGGGCCTTACAAGACCTTGGAAGAGCTTTGGGATGGAGACCCCTGAAATCATTACTAGTAGCAGCAAAATATCATCAAAATGTGTATCTCTATATTTACTTATGCAACCCAACTCCATGCATTTAAAGGAATAAGATTTGATTAATAACTTATTGGGGGTATGCTGTTCATGTTTTGTTAACTTGTCAAGACGTAATTGAGTAGGATCTAACTATCAAAACATTTGAGCTGAAGGAGATAATAGAAAAGGAAGTCCTGGCATTTAAATAAAAGATCACTTTATATTTTTGTATTTTGGGTGTATTCTTCCCTTGTTCTTATAAATTCATACACACTCTGACTCATGATACTTGTAGATGTCCAAGACAGTTTATAGGTACATATGATATCTTTTGACAACATTAACAACAAAATAAGACCAAAATATGGGAGATATATTTGGATAAACAACTTAGTTGAATACTTATTTAATCAAAGTTTATTATATGAGAGCTTATTCATAAACTTGACTCTGGAATTCAGCAAAAAAAAAAAATAAAATTGACTCTGGAACTTATAAAAATAAGCTGAAAAACTTTGTAGCAAGGTCATAAGCTTTCGAACCTACAAGTTTTGTATAAGCTCTTCCAAATTCCCCCTATTAGCTAAGCACATACACGAATAAATATATAGTTATCAATACATTAATAAGCCAACACACAAATAAACTGAGGTGTATGCAACAATTATGAGGCTTTGATACCTTCAATCCAGAATGCTCGCAGAAGTTGCACTTGCAGCCAATCTCATTTACAATAGTCCTCTCGTAATTTCTTCACGATGAAGTCTGTTTCCCATGTCATTCTCATTGTTTTCTATAAGAGCTGAGATAATTATTTCATAAGTTACAACATTAGGGATGCAACCACCATCTTTCATGTTCGACAGTATGGCTAAAGCTTCACCAAAGAAACCCTCTTTACAAAAGCCCATTGATCGTAACATTATACGTGGATACATTTAGATGATAGCCTTTAATCAAAAGATCCTCAAAAACCTCTTTTCCATTATTAAGTTTTCTACCTTTTCACAATCCATGAATAAGTATAGTAAAAATATAAGGTAAATTGAATGGTTAAGAAAGAAATGAAGAGAAAAAAGGTTGCAGGTTTGATCCCTCTATTAACGAAACTAACATTTGCAGATAAAAAAGTATATCGTGTATGTGTACGCATCAGGCTGAATTCCTTGGTCTACCAAAATGATTGTGAGAAACCGCAAGCTAGTTAACTACATGATCAAAACCCACCTGTTACGCAGAATATGGCTTAATTGAACAAAAATCTTGATCAAAACCCACCTGCTAAAGTAATAAAACTTAGCCTACCAAAATGATGAGTCCACTAAGTCAGAAATACAGAGAAGGAATTGAAAAATAAAGATCAAATTATATGTCACATCGTATTACGAGAAAGCTACGGTTTTGTTAGCTGTTTTTGCAAGTCAACAGAAGGATTACAATAAATTTTTACTTTCCAACATTCTGATCTAATGATCATGTGTCAATCATGGTACTGTAAACATGGTGGTCGTGATCTCCCTCTCTGAGAGAAATATTCTTTTCTAGTCATTTATGTTATCTCACTCTTTTAAAGAGATTTGCTATATACTATGGCTACTATTTTTTTTAGAAAGAATATTTTAATAAGTTACAGTATGAATATATTTTAATAAAATTAAAGTTATAAACTACTAACAATGCACTTTAATTTAAGAAAATTAGAGAAATCCAACAGAATGCACCTTTACACTTTAAACTTGATCTTCAGAAAAATTATTATGCCGTCACATTAATTTAACAACTAAACATCATTACATTTTTTTAATTCCACAATTTCAAAGTTCAGTTAGAAATTATAAATCTGGGATCATATTATTTGGTATAAAAAATTGTCAATTTTAATTTAAGCAACAAGAAGGAAATTGGCAACAGAGCATCTCTGCAGAAGCATTATAGTTCTCACTGTTTTTCCAGCAATACATATAATCAGTACATATAATCAGTATGAAAACCAGAAAAGAATTATACATCTATTAATTGTAGCTGCTTGCTATGAAAAAAGAAGAGAAAAAAAAATCAACTTACTCAAGTTCAATGTTTTGATTCTTTAGAGATGCGGGTATGGAACCATTGAACCTATTGTAAGACAAATTCCTGCACAAAGAATTGAAAAAAAAAATTCAATGTATAGATAGAACTCAAAGCATCTGTTGGAATTTGTGAAATAATGTTTTTGCAGATAGAAATTAGTCTCGTACGTTGACACAGTGAAATGGAGACTACAATCTCTTTTTATTCTCTTTAACGCTTGGAAACCCTAGCCAAACAAACAGAGGAAAAACTTGAGGAATCTTAGGGAACTGCTAAAGACACCGCTATCACTATCGGACTACACACATGAGTCCGCTTAGAGGTAAGGGATGAGTTTACCGCAGTTGGGGTTAGAATGAACATGTGTAGAGATCCTTAGAGGATTAAATTAAATTTATTTTGGGATGTTTATTGAATTATAATTTTTTCTTTATGATTATAAATACGATATTGTTTTGTTTAACGAACCAATTGATGTCCTGATGCGAATTGATTGATAAAATTGAGTGTTTTTGGTGTTTTCGTAGTTTTGACCTATGATTTTGATTCATTGATTTTGATATGATTGTATGAAATTGTTTGAGAGGTTTTACTCCCCATGTTTTGAGAAACATTTTTGTATAAATTGTTTGTACTTTGGACAAAATTTGTTAGATTGACATGATAAATTGTTAGATTGAGATTATGAAATTGTGATTCAAATTGTGAGTAAGTGACAAATTGAACTTGTGATGAATGGTAAAATACATGTGTATTGAGATGTTGTGTATATTGAGTTGTGAGCTATGAACTGTCCAATCACACAATTATAAGATCCTTTAAGGGCGACAAGCTTTTGCACGATAAGTATTGTGATGGGATCCACTGTGGGAACCCGACGAGTTGAATCACTTTGAGGTGCGATGAGTTAAAATGATTTTGAAAATAATTGAGTAGTTGTATGCATTGCATAGTTCATAGGTAAAGCGTATATGATTCATTAAGTGTGATAACATGTTATTCTGGGATTATACCATTGTGATTAAGACCGAGTGTATGTGATAAATTGAGTATGTATTGACTTGTAATATATATGTGCATTGAAATGTTGTGTGCATTGAGTTGTGAGCTATGAATCATATAATCACACAACTATAAGACCCTTTAAGGGCGACGAGTTAATGTGCAATGAGTATTGTGATGGGAACCACTGCAGGGACCCGACGAGTTTAATCACAAATACGACGAGATAAAATTATTTTGAGAACAATTGAAGAGTTGTGTGTTTTGTATAGTTCATAGATAAAGTCTGTGTGCTAAAATATTTTTTGGGATGAACCTGAATCAGGAAGGAGAGGCGCTGACGGACTTTTTGGAGTTTAGGCATTAGGGGTAAATACACCTGGTTTGAGTGTTCCTTTAAGCCTGTGTTGATCGCACATGGTTGGAGCATTTTCACAAAACAGCGTGATCCTGACTGGTCTCCCTATGATTTTATCTAGTGACAGTGACCTAACTTACCAGTGTGTGGTCTGTCTTGTCATGTACTCATAGGCGCCCAATGAGGTTTTACCTTAACATGGTACCACATTGCATATACGATTAAGTCTTAATACATTTATTGCATAACGTCTATGAATTGATCGATAGTGATTGGTTGAGTGATATTGTGTTTTGATACTTGAGTACGTGAATGATGTGAAAATGTGTGGAACGGGTAGTGTTGAGATGTGATGTCATATGACAAGTGGTGGAATGACATGAAGTGTTTAAGTAAGTGTTATTTCATTTATATGATATGTGTTGTTCTGTTTCTCTCTATTAGTTAAGAATGTGATAACTCACTTCCTGTGTGCTATTTGTGTTTGTATCCTGTGATGATCTTGAACCTTGTGTTCGTGGGAGCAGATAGTTAGGTGTGTAGCTATGGAGAACCTCATGCTAGAGGACGATGAAACACAATGCTTTGATAGGATGTGACATTAGGACATGAGTTTTTGTTTTAAATGCATGATGTTTTGAGTCGAAAATATTTCTAACGAGTTTTATTTGTAATGGTGAAGTGAATGTGAACCTTTTACTCACGTGAACTTTGTTATGTTCATTGAATAAAATTCCATTTTATGTAATTTCGTATTTTCGTGTATGTTATTATATAAATATGTATATTGGGGTAGAGGGTATCACGTGATATATTTATCTTTTATTTATAGTAGATTGTGAACTAATTATTATAATTTGGAAAAATTTGTAATTACTGATACACTCTTACAATGTTTATTTTGGTAAACTGGTATAATGTTTATTTTAGATAATTTCTATTGTGACAAACAAATTATGGTTGATAATCAATATTATCGTTATTATTATGTTTGTTTTAAATTATGTTTGTCAATATATTTTTTTTAAGTGATTATTGTAATGTTATGTTTATAACGATAAAAAATGGTGAAAATTTACCTTAAAATTATATTTTATCCTTAAATGGAAAAAAATTTGGGTTTAACAAATTAGTCCAATAGATATATACTGATATTTAGGTTCAATAAAAAATTACTAACATTTTCATTCAATAATGGTAACTTATTGATATTTTGGTTCAATGGAACGTATTGTCATTTAACTCCAAAACAAATTAATGGCATTTTCCTCCAATAAAAAATATTGACATTTTTTGTCTAACAAAGCATTACTGACATTTATGTCCAAAAATGATATATTACTATCATTTTCATTCAATCTAGTCAGCATGGTCACGTTGACAATCATTTCAGTGACAAATTCATCCCTCTGTGTCACATAGGCTAATTTATTACGGTGATGGACGGAAGTTAACGATCAGATATATTTATCGCACTTTCTACACTTTCGAAGACTAAATTTTGTATTTTCATCTTTCAGGGATACAATTGTTAACAAATTACATATTTAGGGACAAAAATGATTGCTTACCCTTAATCTTATCATACAAGTTAAAACCCATGATTGTGAGATGCCATTCCTATACATATGGCTTAATTGAACAAAGATTTTGTTAGAATTTCAACAGAAAATATGTCATAAGGTGTAAAATGTGATGCCCACTATTAAAATATAAAATTTAGCCTATCAAAATGATGAGAGGACTAAGTCAAAAATATAGAGAGAAGAAATTGAAAAATATATGTGTCACATCTTATTACAAGAATACTAAGGCTTTTTTTATCATTCGGGTGTAATTTTTTTCCATTTTCTTCATATGGGAGTGTTTTTTAAATTATTTTCCAAAAGGGGTAAGTCCTCACATGTGCTATAACTTTGAAGTCGTAAATAAAAAAAATTACATTAAAATCGTACAACTTCAATTAAAAAAATAATAATAAATCATAATAGATGTTAAGGGGGGTGGGGGGGGATTGTACCCGAATGGTAAAAAAAGCCTAATACTAGGATTTCGATGGCTGTTTTTGCAAGTCAACAGCGGGTTTCCAACATTCTGATCTGATGATTTTATGTCAATCATGGTATTGAAAAGAAGGTGGTCATGTTCTCCCTCTCTAAGAGAAATTCTTTTGTAGTCATGTATACGTTATCTCACTCATTTTAACCATATATAATTGATTAGTGTTAATATATTTGTTTTTAAAGAAATTTACTAACATACCTAATTGTTTTTAGAATAAATATTTTAACAAATTACATCTTAAGCGTACTTTAAGAAAACCAAAGTTATAATTTGCTAAATATTTCTTCTAAAAACAATATATTGGTAAACTCTACAAGAATTTATTAACACACTTTTTCTTAAGAGTTTTTCTTATCAAGTTATATCCTTGATGAATTTTAAGAAATTGAAGTTGTAACTTGATAAAATATTACTTTATATAAAAAAAAGGTATATATACATATATATATATATATATATATATATATATATATATATATATATATATATATATATATATATTAGTAATTTCGTTTTCTGAAAAAAAAAATAGGCATATTTCTAACACCAAATATAATGTTTTATAAGTTTAATGTTGAATGAAATAATTAATTATTATGGACAATGTCTAAGACTTTTTCTTCCTCCCTTATCAGTTTATTTTAAAATGTTATTGTTAATTTTTAATTCTTGTTCCCAACTAGGAGTTTTACGTGTCATCTTTTGTTGTATGATGAAGATATAATTGAAATTATTACTCTTCATATCCAGGACACAACATTCTTCCACATGAAGCACCTTCCACCTGATCATCTTGGTTGTTAGATTTTTTTTAAAAAAAAACACATAAAATAGATGGGTTTTTTTTTTCCTGAAGACATAGAATAGATGATAGTCTGTGTATTGAAAATTAGTTAGTTTATTTTTGTTTTAATTCAATGTTTTTTTAATTCCTTGTCACTGGCCATTCAAACATTTTGTAATCATTGTGTTAAAGAATAATCAAAGAAATTGTTGCCTAACCCTAAGAATACGTGACATGCATTATTTGTGCATGTACAGAAATTGATTTATTAGTTATTTATAATAATCTATGAATGTATATATCAGGCTGTCATATTAACACTTTAGTAGCATTATTTTTTGTCATGCAAACATTTTCTATCTCCCTTTCATATTTCAATCAAACAAGTTTCTTTTCATATCATCACATCACTCTTATCTGAAAACAATCTCATTCCAGCCTTAAACCATCTATCATTAATTATGACATGATGATGCACTATTGTAAGCATATGTGCGTGTAGTGTTGCCTTCTTTTATTCAGTGTTACTACTGGTCACTCTACTTCGTATTATTTACTGATGTACAATTAGAAGGAAGTCTAAGCCAACCCTAACACTTGCTAGTACCTCCTACTATTCAGCATCCTTCTCCAAATTTTTATTGAATATATTTCATTCTTGTAAAAGCTAGTCTCTTATAAATTTTAATTAAAAATATAGGATTATGTATGCTGTTTTTGCAGTAATCATACTAATCTAAAAGATGAGTGACAATTTCTATATCAAGATTTTTTTTCTCACATAGGCTATATGGAAGCACAATATACATCATGTACCTATCTTACATACAAGTCCAATGCTATGAATCTTGCATCATGGACCTATCTTACACAGTCGGATTCTAGCAGCAGTGGGAGAGCGAATGTCATGACTCTTGCAAAAGGATCTCATATATGTCAGTTCTCAGATTCAGTTCCTTATCACGCATGACTTCCTGTAGATCAGATAGCTCTTTTGCAGTAAGGACAGAGTTCAGCTTGAGAAAACCATCCAACCATAGCCTTTTTGACCTGGTATGAGTATTAAGATTAGTAATGATGATGATGATATAATAACAATAGGAGAGGGAACATTTTTGTGAGAATTAGAACTAGAAATCAAAGCCCCATCACATCCATAAGTGAATTGTTTTCAGCCTCGACTGTGGCAAAATCAATTTACTAAGGAAATATCATTCAGTCATTTAAAACATAGTTCTCACCAGGGGCAGGAATGGATAGCCCGGAAGAAAGCACGTCGAGCTGCAGAAGGATCATGTGCAATTTCCATCTCAAACATAATGTAGCAACGCCACAACAAAACTGAGCTGCAAAGCCCGTCATTACTCAATGCCTTTTCAAACAATCCACGGATTCTGTGGTGTGAACCACCTTTAAACATTTCGTATGACAACGCAAAAAGCCAGAGAACTACGGATGGTTTCCTACAAAATTATTGCTGAGCTTATATAAGAGAAAATTTGCATAAACCAACTAGAACATTTGAAATTACCATACATGTGAAACTGTAACAGTAATAAAAAGGAAATATGCATCCTTAAATAAGAGGACATACAATATTTATTTCATAAAAGAAGAGATTTGTATATCAGTAGAACAAATAAAATATTGCTGCCATTAAAAGAGGAGAAACAGATGACTTAGAACCTAAAACAAGGGGAGAGGGGAAGAAAAAATGTAACAGATAGGGGTCAATTAATTTCAGAAACAGAACTTCTTATTTACGAAGCTACGACATTTCATTTCTCTTCTTGATGTGCAAAACCTTCTAGAGTTTTCACTCCACGTGCACTCTTTGCAACATCACGGTAATGCTTAGAAGGAAAAAACTAAAAAAAATTATTAACGAACCCCATTTTTCATTTTCATCAAATGTTGGGAAGCGAAAGCAGACTACCTTGGAAGGGGTTCCACTTCCTTTGGGATCAAAACAAAATATGACAGGAAGAAAAAAAGCTTCACTTTATATTTCCCATCAAAATCCTAGAATAGTTTTTGAAGCAGATGTCATTTTTTTATAAATTTGAAACATACATCACATTAGTAACATCAGATTAACTTTAAACTTAAATTCACTTGTGGGATAAAAGTTACAGATTTTCATTAATGGTCTACATCTTCCCTAAGAAATGACAATTAACTTGGGCTTGTTGACCCTGGTAAGAAATCATTTTAAAATCTTTTGAGTTTAAACTCTTCCATTGTTATTTTGTCTTGAAATTTCTGTCAAATCAAACCATGACATTTTAAAATAAAATCAGAAGCCATATGGACAAGGAACGTACTTATAACAACAGTCATCTAAAATCCACCGCAATTTATTAGATGTAGTGTAATAATGGCCGACCTCCACTACATCTTTTAGAAGTTCAGGACTGAAGGGATATATCTGGAGGCCATGCAAGATGGACTCCCAAACTTTCATCAGACTTGATTGTCTCTGATGTCTTTGAAGCATCTTTATATAATAATTAAACAAAAATTCAAGCTGATAACCTTGACTTCTTCGTTCTGCAGGTTGCAAGTATTAGATAGACATCATAAGTACCAAATATGCAGCAACAAAGACTGGTGACAGTACAAACTGCTTCTACAGGAAACTATATCAGAGCATTTTAGTACATGATATTGTACTTCCTGTGTGTTTCTGAGCCAATGGAAATTTTATTTATTATATACCATGTTTCAATTTCAATCATGTTAAATTCCTTTCCATCAAAGATACAAAAAACATATATTGTAAATCTATCCATGTGTCTATAGGTCAAACTGAAATATCATGACATTTATTAGGAGAAATAGGCATGCAACATGCATCAAGATACAACAAATATCAATTCCTAGCAGCATGCCTATGGTAGGTGAGCATACTTATTCCAATTAAAATCATAATTAATGAGATCGATACAAGTTCAAAAACCATGTATACTTCGTAACAGTAAAGATTAAATTTCATCAACCACACATAGATTTATAACATGGCTCTTCATAAAAATCAATATAACAGTATATTCATGTTGAAGACTTGGAAGTTTTGGATGCCTGAATAGTAAAATTACAGTTGTCACCAGTTGTCAACAAATGACAAAGAAGACCGTTGAGGGGAAGATTGGGCAATGCTAAGAAAAATAAAGAATGTCTACTTGAACTTTAAAATAAAATCACACTTGTCTTAAAGGTCCCATGTTTTCTAAAAGAAGATCAATTACTGAAGAGACATAACCTGGAAGCACCATTGAAAAAGCTTGATTCAAAACTTCAATGCCCACATCCCATCCAGTGGTTAGCTCCTCAAACAATGCAGCAGAACATATTAGAGCTACAGACTGGTCATTTATTATGCCACGAACCCAAGATGACCATACTGTTCTCAATTTTTCTTTAAATCCTTGATGTGCTCTAAGCAGTAGCAAACTTGATGCTTGACTTTTAAATGGGTTGTACTTTGTGCCACTTCCTAAGCATGATAATATATGTATTGCACGAGATGAAGATTCACGATCATTAGCAGTACTTGCAAGCTCCACCTCAGCATACCAGAAATATAGAAGAGGAGCACTGGACTGTAGTTCCTACTCCATTAAAGTGAAAGAATGCAATTATGAAAAAGAATAAAACTTCAGGCAGAATTGTGACATAAACTGTATTAAATTTATTTAATTTAAAAATAAAGGGCCAGTTAGTTTGTTCTTTTTTAAAAGTTTAATTATAACATTTCTTTTTAAAAAAATGTATAATAACTAAGTTTAAAAACACACATGCACACACACACAAATTGTTGTTTTAGTGTTTTCTCAAAAGGAGATAAAAAGCAATCATCCATACTTCTTGTATCTTTTCTTCCTTAAAAAAATGTTATAAAGAGACAAAAATCAAAAGGATAAAGGAGGTCAGGGAATCCTAAACAAAATAACAAAACAGAAAACAATCAACAGAAAAAGAGAAATTCAATAGAACAAAGTTGCCCAATCCATCAACATATTTGTTAGAGATATCCTATTAAATAGGTCATATGCTTAAAACCAAATACATGCAAAATGCCTAAAACCTTATATCAAAAATCAAGTGTTGTACCACACAAAACTCCTTAAAAGTAAAAATTGTGCTCCAACCTAAGGGTAGCATGTGTTTCAAATTGCCACACAAAAAGAGGTACAAAAGAAAATCTCCAAAAATAGAAAGAGACATTGAAGCAGGAAATCAATACATACAACAGGAAGCGCTTCTACAGATAACAATGCCATGTCAAACACTTTTCTTGCGTGATCAATGTTACCATAAGTAGCCTCTCTTCGTGCATATACACCACATAGCAATACATCCTAAAATAACCCAAAAAACAAAAAGAAATATTATGACAAAGAATAAAGAATAAGATAAATAGCATCATAAGCAAATGTTACTCCAATAAAAAACAGTCGTTCAATCATTTCCTAATAAATGAGAGAATAGCCGCAAGCTACCATCTAATTCTAGCCTTCTAGATACCTCAGCTGTATTTTAAGCTCATGCATAAAAATTGTCCCCATTGGCATCTTGTTCTCTTCTAATTTTTAAAACCTGTACAGCTTGACTATGTTTGCTCTCCATATATGAGGGGTATCCAATAAGATAATAATTATTTTTTGTCCTACAAGGATTTCTCTCTAGTAACTACTATACAATTTTATCTCAAGTAAAATCATCACAACAAACCATAATTATTCCATTTGGCCCTCTCTTATCACTCTTTGAGAACCTTCATAAAATTTTAATCATCAGAACAGAAATAAATCATATATTGGAAAGTTTCATGGGGAAGATTATTTTCAATTAAAATTTTAGTTAAACACTTGCAAAAAAAAAATTAGGTTACAGAAACATTGAAAGGTGAAATCATTATGTTTTCATCTGTAACATTTATCTGCTTCCAGTTCGATAGTAAATCTAATAAACTAAATATCAATTTAGATATATCACAATATTTGAATAGTTATAGTTGTAGACACTAAAGATTTTTTAAAAACACATTTATTTATGTTACAGAAAGGAGCAAGGAAAATGAATACCTGTCGATCACTTTTTAGAAGAGATTTTGCTAAAGATCGACATGGTGTAACCATACCAGAAGAATTCATTTTTGTAACATAAAGCTCTTCAGAAATAAGAACAGCTTCTTCCAACATGTAATTACGTGGAAAAACGGTTAAACAAAGTAAGACAGCATTCTGTATAAATTTCATAAAATCAGCATTCCTCGAGAAACTTCCTGATAGATATTCAAAACTGTAACCAGTAGGACTGTTCTGTGTTTTAGTCAAAACTTCATGGATGCATTTCAACTTCTCTAACATAGAATCTGGCAGATCCTCCAAACTAAGGATATTGTCAGCCCATGTTGGACTGTTTGAGCAAAACCTACAGAAGAAAGAAGAGACAAAACAAATGGCATTAATTTACATAACACGAATAAGTATAAGCCACAAACCACCACAGAAGGACGGAGCCATTAAAAGCACTTGTAACTCTAGTAACACACATGATCATCACATGCATATCCATCAGGTATGAAAAGTAAAATAATCATGTTAACCGATTATTTTGAAACCTTTATGGCACATTGGACTCCTAGCCAATTACTATACTAGAGCACATAGTAATCCTTTCAAGCTTTTGAAAACTGATTCCCACTATATCAACTGGGGTGCACAAAAGGGTATCTACATCAGAAAACTCACAATTGAGACATCTTCCCACCATAGAAGTCAATGAATTGGGATAACAAAGATAGTCGAGCCTCTGTTGTGCTCAGGGAGAACAGGTATTCATTCACATCTTCATACAATACAACTCTCAAGAGTTGTTCATCCTCATCTGTTTTGTGTGTTTCGTTAGCAAGAGAGGTTGTACCTGTTCATGGTTAATCAGCATACTTTTATAAGCAGCTTGTTTCTAATGAAATTAATTGCATTTCAAAGCAATAAAGCAAAATTCAAGAAAAGCCTATTACACACACACAAAATACATTCAGAGAGAAGTATAGTAGTTAATGCAAGGAGAGAAAATCCTACCTGATTTCCTGCGAACAGGCATCCACTGATCACAATCTCTAAAGGACTCTTCTTTTGACCATTTGATCCAAGTCGAAGTGTCATTAACTTCGCTACCATCCCCATCATTCATATCAATTCCTAGCATCTTCAGCAAATTTTCAGTATCAACTTCTGGCTCAACTTCTTTGTATTCCTCTTCATCTTGAATATCCTCCATAACCACATCATTGATGGTTTCATTTTCAACATTGACAATACCCTCATTATCTTTAGACCATGGTTCTGACCAACCAGTCCAACCACCACCTTCATTTTCACGCGAGAGCTCATCATTCATAACTTTTTGCCTAGTTTCCTCCTCTTTCTCCAACCATGCGGACCAACCGAGAGCCCCTTCTTCCCCAACTCTAGCACCACCACTGTTCCAAAAATGCTCAAATAGTCTGTGTTTACTCTGCTCAGTGAGCAGCAAAGGAGGACAAAACAAACTAAACTCTATTTCAGCCTGAAATAAAGATGTGGCCAATTCTCTATAACCAGCCTGCCACTCAAATCTGCAAAGACTTAGAAATATATCCACAAGACCAAGTTCTAACTGAACAAATACAGGATCTGGTGAAGAAGGATCAGTAGCTTGAAGAACCTGCAAAAAACAAATTTTTCTTCCTTTTTTAGAACTATTTCAGGAACTTCCAAAATATTCACATGACATATGAAATTCAAAAGTGAAAACAGGTCATGCAAATGATTTTAAATTGTTAAGTTCTACATATAGCAACTTCATGACCTCTGATGTATTAAGTAACTAATTTATACACCTCCAAAATATAAACAAAAATGGAAATTCAATTTTGTTTGTTCATACAGTGCATAGATAAAAATGAAGTACATAAGATTTTATTATCAGCCAATTAATTCCCTTGCCTTCCAACCACTTTAAGAGGGAAGAACAAAATTAAAGAAAAGTAGTTGTTCAGCGAACAGGATCCCTTCCTCAGTTTTCTCTCTCCCTATTTATATTATCGTGCAACTAAATAAGGGATCAGATTATTCCCTTTATAGAAAATACATTAAAAATAGATGAACAATATTCACTTTTGCGGACAAAATAAAAAAAAGTGGATAAAGCATAAAATTGAGAACCTGCCTAGAGTGCTTGCTGCATGAAGCAGATAGAGCTTCAATTGCATGTGCATACATCTTCCTAACCTCTGAAACCTTAAATCTGGAGAAATTTCTCTGAACAGTGTGCAAGAATTCTCTCCATAACTTATAACTTCCGGAATGTTGCAAAAGTATCTTCTCCCATCTTGCAATTAGCACATCCGAGCTGTCTCTCATTTGATAAGCTTTCAAAAGGCAAAGCAATATCTCTTCATTGTCTGGATTAAGGTCAACTGCCTTCTCCAGAATGCTAATCTTCTTTTCAAGAGTTTGCAAGCGAGCACCTTTTTGACGTTGCATCCCTGCTACCTTATCTTGGAACTCTGCAAAAGCTAACCAAACTTTTTCATCATGGGGGTGTTCCCGTGTTAGTTTGTTGAACTCCCTAGTTTTGTTTAACGTTTCATCTTCCCAAGATTCTTCGAGTGATGTTGAAGTTTTGGAGACCAAATCACTGTCAACAGCTCCATGAGATGCCCCGGCATCTGTTTCTGACAAAGGTATAAACTCATCTTGCATAGAGACAGGAGACGATTCTGGAGCAACAAGACGAATACGCTTAAAGCTCTTATGTCGTTCCAAAGCCATGTATTTTCCAGAACAGTAACGACCAGCAGATTTCATTTTAGCATCCAATGAATCAATATCACCATCTCTTTCCAATAGTGAACCACTCCGATTCCACCAATACAAACCTCGAACATGTAGCCCAGACAGTTTCAATGGATTGTAAGGCCTGTATAGGGCAATATCCATTCTGCAAGGTGTTTATAAAGAATTGTCATTCATCAAAAATTTAACAAAAAAAAAAATAATCAGGAACCCATAATCGGTTTGTAAAGGGAGGCAGGGACAACCTATGAATAAGAAGTCAAAGCTGAACAGGAAATAAATTACATTTTTGGGCCACATCAATTTAATCCTTAAATTTCTGACATCTAAGAGAACAACAATGAAATTGATTGCCTACCTCATTTCTTTCTGTACTCCAACAATTTATTTGACTTTCTGACTACATTAACTCAGAACCTCTACCCAAACTCCCTCGTTAGTCCCCATTGAGATATCACCAAACCGGCTAAATATAATAAAAACATCAATTCTTAACAGATACATATAAATGAATGCATACCAATTACCAAGGAATAAACAAAAAAGAAGCCACTAGGGTTCAACAACAACTGATACAAGAGCAACATATTTATTGGAATACAAGTGTAAGGTGAAGTCTCACATCGTGTAAGAATGAGAAGATTAGGCACCATATAAGTGAAGACAAGACCCATAAACCTGAGCCTTAAGGTTTTGGACTAAGGTGTAGTGTGAAGTTTACTTATATGGTTGCTCATGGTCCATTGGTGTAAATTTTCCCAGTATGAAGGTGGATCTATGTGGGGTCTTTGTGTCGAAAGTCTACCTGATGATATGATAGTCAAGTGGCGTGTTCCAATGGAGGTAGTTGGCAGTACATGTCCAGTGTCACCATTCAATACTCGTGGAGCAGATTGGGAGATTTAAAAAAGGATAGTCTTATTTCTAGGATGCTCTTTAGAATTAAAGATATATCATGTAAATTTGATATTTGTTTCCTCTTTTAAGATTATGATGCTAGGTCTATATATAAATCTTCTTAAGATAAGAAAAATTACCTAAACTGAAGAGGGGGTCATGTTGAGGGAAGGTCTACAAGTTTGTCCAGCTTGCCCTAAAAAACTTATTTTAAGGAGATTGTGGATGTAGGAATGAAGGTCCAAACCAAGTTAAATAAGTTGAGGTTGAAGTTGTAAATGTAGAGGTAAGGACCCGAACCACATTAAACAAATTTGTTATCTTTTTCTATTTTGTTTATAGTGTTGTCTCTTGTTCTTGGTTGTGTGATTTTTGAGCAATAAAGATATGAGTGTGTTTTTTTCTTCAACAATTGATATCAGAATTGATGGTTCGACTTAGTGATCGACTCGGATGAGTAAAATAGCGAAAGTGTTCCTTGTGGTGGATTCAAGCGGCGTGTCCCATGGGTAGAGTGGCGATGCAAATATATAGAGCATGTGAACTCTAATGATCATCATGAAATACTTGTGGATGATAATGGCTTCCGCTCGAGGCGGAGACTATTGGAATACAAGTGTGAGGTGAAGTTCAACATCATGTAAGAATGGGAAGGTTGAGCATCAAATAAGTGAAAGCAAGACCCATAAACTAGAGCCTTAAGGTTTTGAGTTAAGGTGTGGTTTGTTCCCTTATATGGTTGACATGATCCATTGATGTAAATCTCTCTGGTATTTATCCCCTTGATTTCCCAACAATGTTATAAAACCAGCCTGTCTCAATAGTAAACAAAACCAAATACTCATCAAATCCTAAACCCCAAAAACCAGTTTGTCTCTATAGTTAACAAAACCAAAAATATTCACTACCCCATGGTTCCCAGTCATTGTGCATCATGCAGATAAAAAATGCACATACAACACTTCATTTGGATTCTAACTCCCAATAAATTCATCAACAGCGCTAACAGGACCGAAGTAAGCACCACCATTCTACACACTCACAAACAAAAACATTAACCATTCACAATCCTAAAAAAATCACTCGCAAAATTGAAGTAAGAATGACCATTATATCATTAGATTCAATTCAATTTCAAATTATTCCATCCAAAACACCTGTAAATACATCCGAACGCGAGATTGTCGCGATCTCCGTGAGAATCAATGTAATAATCCTTGGCAACTTTGGCCTCCGAATCCGCCCAAGCTCGAACGCGCGACTTTCTCGAACCGAAACCATGGAATCCGCCTCTCTCCACAGACGAATCGCACTTCCGCTTTTTCCTCTTCTTTCTCTTCTTCCTCTCTCTATCTCTTCCGCCTCCGTCCGATTCGGAAGATTCCAGAATCTCGTACCTAGAAGAAGGGAGGGGATTCGCCTGGGCGCGATTTTCGTCCTCGTCGTCTTGTGGCGGCGACTGCGTGATTTCGCGGTTGAGTTGCGAGGCCACGGCGTCGTTTATAACGGAGATGTCGGTGGTGAAGCTGGTGTTGCTGAGCCATTGGGGAGTGGAGGATGTGGTGGTGGTTTGGAGAGAGGAGGAGGCTGTGAGAGGAAATAGAGGGAAGAGGGAAGGTTTTGCTTCGCCGGAGGATGGCGCCGCCGCCGCCGAGTCTTCCGCCGGAGACGGCGGGTTTTGCTCCATTTGAAAAATTGAACGGCCGAGAGATGAGAGGAAATTGATAGAGTCGGAAAACGGGAAAGTAAGCAGTGTTGGACTGTAAATGAGCTAATGGGCCTTAGTCCAGTTTGTAGTGTAGTACAATTTTGTTCCTCATGTTGGGTTTTTCTTCCTGTACCGTGGCTTTTTCTTCTATACCCAATATTTTTTCCAATTTTTCAAAATTATAACTGCTAATAAACATACGAATTCACAATCCGTGTGATTTATATGAATTCACAATCTGTGTGATTTATACGAATTCATAAGAATTTTCAATCCCTATGATTCTTAGGGATTGCAAATCCGTATCCCCTAGATTTTTTTAAAAAAATTTAAAAAATTAATGTTTTTTTAATAAATTTAATTATAGTTTTTGCTAATTATTACATTAAGTAGATTTCTGATTTTAATCTTATTACAATTAAGTTTGATCTAATAATGTATTTTTTTTATATATAAATTTTAAATAAAAATCATAGATTTAATAAAAATTTATATATGTCAAAAAATTAATTATTAGATCAAAATTAATTGTCGTAAAATTTATTATGTAAACCTATATGTGCATTAAATATACATTAAAAAATTTAGTGTTATATATAGCGACATTAATTATTTTATAACATGATTGACTTATTAGCTTGGTTGGTTAAAGTGTCGTGCTAATAACGTGAAAGTCATAGAACTAAGTCTTTCATGGATCATTAATTTTAAATTAATTCGTAAAATATATTTAAAAAAAAAAAAAAACCACGGTGCAGGAAGAAAAGCTCCCTCATTTTTCAGGGTTTCGTTTGGTTGTAACCAAAATTGCTTTTGTATGACCGAAGCCATGTATTGCTTGTAATTAAAAATGCCTTTACAAAAGTGGTCCATGACCATCATGGATTAATTATTTAATTTAATAGAGATGGTTAGATAGATAAGTTTCAAAATCAACGGTGAAGATTAGTTGTATTTGTCTCGGTATAGACGGTGAAGATTAATCTGCTAAGGTATTGTTTTTTGCACCATATTATTTTAGTTACACTACCTTTTTTTCATCATTCCTATAAATTTAATTCCTAACAAGTATTTAATAAATTTTAAAATTAAATTTCCAAAAAAAATTAAAAAGATGGATAAAAAAATATTTCTCTTTTTGAACTATATACTTGTAAATTTTAGTCTTGAGCTTAGCCCAAAATATATTGTAGATAAATGTTAACAATATCTATTTAACATACTCTATTATAAATTAAAATTCATATTAAATTACAAAAATCATAAATAAATCTCATTTAAAAAAACTCATTAAATAAGAAATTCCATAAAATTTTATAATTTTCAATAAATTTTAACTAACAAAAAAAAAACGTTCAAAAACACGTGGTTAGATTGTATTGCTGACATTTCGCTATATCTTATGCAGTATTACTTTTACAAGAAACAAAAAGCCCAAACCAATTAATTAGATAAGTAGCATTTTAATAGCAAAGACAATATTTGCATAGAAAAATAACGTTAAAAACTCGGTTCGAGAATGTGGGGAAGATAATATCATAATAACAGATAACAGAAGAAACAAAACATAGGAACAGCAAATTCAGAAATTGTTGTTGAACCCATTTGCTACCACTAAACCAAATGAAGCTCCACAACACCATCAAGATACAATTTGGTTGCTTCCAACCCAAGAAAAAAAAAATTGCATCTCAATTCCCACAAAAGCATGTGTTACGTGAGTCTCACATTGCCACCAGCTTTGCCTTAACTGTGGTGCTTCCAATGGTGGTATCAAACCCCATGCAAAATCTAGTAAGTAGCTGTCCCAAACTGCGTGTTTGGAAACCCATCAGAAAGGAACAAATTTCATCTTCGAGGAAGAAGCAATAACTACTAACACTTCTGATCAAACGTAAAAAACGTGTAACCAAACATGCTAAAAATACTACTGAAGACTAAATGAATTATCCCACATCATGTACAAGCAATATTTCAAGGATTCCCTTTTCAACAAAAGACCAAACAAAGCAAAGAAATCAACAACATAACATTACATCTTACATGCTAAATTACATCATTGATGGGAAAGACAAGTATTACCAATAAAAACCAAACTCCTTTCAATGCATCATCATGCAGGAATGTGAAAGTGCACAACTCCTCTTTCCATATCATCTCTAAAATAGATAATGAAAAGCGGCAACCATGTATGGTGGTGTGCCTTTCCCTTTCAACGATTTAACTTACCCAGCTTAGGGTAAAATATTGACACTATCACCAAGAGAAAAAACCTCCACATACTTCAAGATGATATTGGCTCATAAGGGTATGACAACCATGGGTGCTTCAGCGCCTCGGATGCAGAAGGCCGCTTCTTCGAGTTAACCTCAAGCAAATGAGCAACAAAGTCGATGAAGCCTTGGTCCCCCATCGGTAATCTATGCCTCAATGATGTCTTTTTAGGAATCAGGTATTCTAACCTGTTGCTTTCCTGTATATATATTATTAATTATTAATAAATAGTAGCTTCAAATTATTTCAAGAAAGTAAAATGCAGAGGTAATGGCAAGAACTTTAAATATTGTGTGTTAAAGTGCAACAAGACAATACGCCACCCTTTCATCTAAAATATATGATAAATATAGAAATACTCAATATTAGAAATTACAGGAACTCTCTCTAGTTTTAAAGACAAGCAAATGAAAAGGCTCGTCTCATATTAAACATCAATATTTCACATTACTTGCCAGTCTTATTCAAATCTAGGAAAATTAGAAAAACAAATGTTAGGAACACACTCTTTTAAACACCCTCTCTCTTATTGGTTGAAATTCATTAAAAATGACAACTTTGTGAATCCCACATCATACTTAATGATTCTCTCTCCTGATTTTATAATTTTTAATAAATTTTAACCAATTAGAGAGCGTATTGGAAGGACTGTGTTAGGGAATGCGTTCTTAACACTCCTCAAATTAGAAATAAAATTCTTACCTGATTCCGTTCATAAAGCATATGATTTTTTGTGAAGTACTTATATGTATCCCGTCCTTTAGCAAGCAAACCTTGATCAATTGGGCCAATGATCCCAATCACCCGAGCAAGTAATGTCGCAGGGGAATCATTTTGGAAGAGAACCTACATAAATAATGCACGATCGAGTGTCACATCAGAAAGAGAGAATTATGCGTGTATTTACAAAGAAGAAAATAAAGTATCAGTAGAAGAGATGAAGTCAATGTAAATGATATATCAAATCATTTTTCACATCTAAAAGATGCTTCATTGAGTTTATTTAAAAATGGTCCTATGGAGAAAATCCATGTATATATCAGATTACAAAGATCCCATCATCAGGGAGATATATATTGACATTGCTTTAAACAAATGTTTGGGATATATTTTTTTTCTGAAAATAGTCCCTTTTTTTGTGGTTGATTTTAGGCCAAACTCAACCTTCCAGAAATCTTGTACAAAACATTTTAGACCTGTTAATGTACTTCCCACGGGAAATTTCATATAAATCTTTACATGCTAAATTTTGAAAAACTTTATACCATTTTGAAATAAATAACATTAACCATCTATTGATCATACATTGCCAGTACAAAGTTCTGCCAAGATGCATCCAAGTGACCAGATGTCAATCTTCTTGTCATATGGAAGCCCCAAAATAACCTCAGGAGCACGATAAGACCTGGACTGAACATACGAGCAAAGGTGATCTGTCTCAAAACAGCTACTTCCGAGATCAATGACCTTAACCTCACATCTGCTATAGCTCTTAACCAAAATATTCTCCGGCTTCAAGTCACAATGTATTAGTCCAAGACTGTGCAAAAACTGAAGTGCTTCCAAACACTGAATGGTAATTGACTGCTCACATAAGTTGAAAAGTGTTTATGACAGTATTAGACTAGCAGAAAGGATGAAAACTAAAGATCACAGTACAAACAGCATGATATGTAAATATAAAAAGAACATATCACGGCACACCACAAACCTGCAACCTTGGCATCGTGAAATACACTTCACCCCCTGATTCTCGATTAAATTTGTGAAACTCATATAAGTTGGCTTTAAGTAGTTCACATACTATTAACAAATGTTCCTGCAGTACAAGGCGTAGTAAAGTCAGATGATCACTAGTAAACAGATATTTCTCAACATCATAGTTTAAAAGGATAGCCCCTCATAATGTTTTAAAACATGATGACAGTGAAAATAGTTATACTTTATAATATATCCTGGAAAGCATTGAAACCTGCCAGGGCTACAAACAAAGTTCAGTGGCTTTAGTTAAAAATAACACAAATAGCCAATGTGGTATCATTGTATAGCACATAAAAATATGGAGAAAGTGATACACAAAAACCATTAGCATCCAAAATAAACTATATCTAATAATGGGTTGTAGACTCTTAATATACAAATATGCCTAAATCAACTATTGATTGAAAGAAAATTATGATAGCAATAAGTAGAACAATAGAACATCCAAATTCACTTACTCTATAATAGAAGTAATCATACAATCTTAGAAGGTGGTACTTGTCTGAAGGATCATGCTTATTGACATACTTAAGAAGCTTGATCTCATCAAGGCTTTGGTCAAAGAAGTCCTTGTTGTTCTTTATAATTTTAACACAAACATCCATGCCTGTGTGCAGGTCATGAGCTTGTATAGCTTTGCTAAATGCAGCAGATCCCAGATACTCAGTGACATGATAGCGCCCAGCTAGTACAGAATTTAAAACAACATGGAAATTCTTGTCCTCCTCAAAGCCAGTTCTGAGCAACAAAACATGGGTTCAGATAGCATGTCAAGGCCAAAAGGAACACAGACCAATGACAAGAATACTGACTTTGCAACATAACAATAGTACCTACACAATGACAAGCTCATTGTGGCCTCCTAACATAACACAATAATTAATACTTATGTATTCATATTTTATAAAGCTCTGTATATATCAGAGCATATAACTGCCCTAGGAGGAGGGGAAAGAATTTCACCATATATCCTTGGTAGAATTATCACAACAAAAACATGCATGTTATATTGTCTAAATTACAGTAGCTTCTTCATTTCTTGAATGTAAGCATAAAAGGATTAAAATTTAATGCAGTTATCAACTAGTATAGAGCATGGAATCACATGATCAGGCATACTATCAACTAAGAAGCTAGCTTTATTATACATGGACATTTTGACCGTGCAAAATTCATTACTCACGAAGGAACAAACAGATGTTCACAACATTGCTAATCATAAATAATGTATTTTATTTATAAAAATTACAAAATAATATACTCAGTTCCAAATTTGAACAAAGCAATGGAGATTTCAAAAAGGAAATAGTAGATCCACTGTCATGGTAATGTCATCTTATTTTCCATTGTTAACGGGACAAAAAAAGTTCACAACATGTTATGTATGTTTGCTATTACGAATGTCCAAGTGTCTAAAGATTAAAAATAATGTCTAATATACAACCCAAAGATTAATAATTACTACCTTCATCCCTTTATATAAGACCCTTTAACTAATTCACAAGAAATAAGAAAGTTGGTTAATTTAGTTAGTGGCAATAAAGATGTGAATAATTTGTATTGTTTTTAAAAATTTACACTTAAAATTATTGGGATTTGGGAAAAACAAAAGAGAGAGAAAAATTATCTTATTAATTTCATCTAGCTAGTCATCTTCCCCAATCCTCACGAGAGATAAAGCAATTTCATCTTTTTAGTCATTTTCCCTAATCCTCACAAGAGAGAGAGAAAGTTCATCTTATTAATTTACAACATTTATTGTTTATTGACTGCAAAAAAATGTAAATTAAGGGTATGTTGGTAAATAAAAATAATTAATTCAAGAAACAATGTGGATAGGTTCTTATAAGAAGGACCAAGCAAATTTCTCGTAAGGTTCCTATATAAAAGGACAGAAGTAGCAATATATCACAAATGATGAGAAATAGAGTGAATAGTTATCAACATAAAATTAAAAATATAATGGAAGGATGCACAAAGCTGCTACCGTATTTTCAATAGTTTTAAATTTCTTCTATAATCTATATCATAAAAAAATCTTAAGTACTAATTTCCTCAACAACTTTGCAAATGAATGAAAATAGTAAGCATGATATGTTTAAGACATGCCTGTTTTTCCTGTGCACAATCTTTAGATTGAAGGTTTCAAATTCCTCCTCCTGAGCCTTTATTTGCCTTACCTGCTCTTGCACAGCAGCTGCCTCTTCATCCTCTAGTGATGCACCTAGATCATCTTCCCTTACAATGCTAACTTTTTCATCCTTTTCTAGTTTGACAAGCTCTCCATCAGTATACCCATAATTCGAGACTGTAGTTGGAGAAGAGTTTCTGGATCTTACCGCAATAGCATTATTCTCATCCCTAGAACTTTTAACAGGCGAAGAATCACTACTCTTCCTCTTCCATGAAGTAAGCATGTCATCAGATCCCACAAATGCATTAATACAGTCATCTGCTTCTTCTACATTACAATTACTCGACCATAGGGTCTTACTGGAGCCAGCATGAATCATCTGGCTATCTCTAAGAGATTGGGGAAATGAGAAGTTCCCATCAGTATGTGCTTTTATCTGTGAGCATGCATCTTTATCACTGTCAATGACATATTTATTTGACTCAGTCTTGTCATTTTTCTTATTATTTTTGAATGATTTGTTAATAGAATTCTTATCCAAACTGTGTGTAGTAGTATCATGATCACGGAAATATTCTAAATCCCCTTCACTGCTACCACCAACCAAACTTCCATGCACTTCACTGCCAATATCAGCAGCATCACTGTTGATCCCCACCCCAATTGATCTAACTGAACCATGTTGATCATCTTCCATGTCCTCAATTCGTGACCTCGCACTATGATTCAGAACCTTCCCATCTCCCATCATGATGAGATCATTTTTGTGAGTGACAAAGCCCTGCCTGACAGGTTCCATATGCATCAGATTCAGTTCTTCAACATCCATCAATTGTCTATCATATTGAGGCATTACATCATTACCATTAGTTCTTCCATACATTTCAGTAATTGTTAGACCAATAGGATCATCTGAAGCAGTGACCGGCTCAACATTTTTTGGTAGAATATATTGCTCACCAGAGAAGTAAGAATCCTCCTCAGCAAAAGATTGATCATCCTCCTCATCTTTGGCTGGACCTCTTTCCTGAGGATCTGGAACACTTCCATGCCCAGTCCCCTTTTCATTGTCACTAGGGTAATCTATTTCGTGTGCCAAAAACCAGGCCTCATCCTCGATAGGTTGTCTCGTGTACCCAACATCTTCATCATCATCATATTCATCAGAGTCCCAATATTCATTTGGATAATCAACAGATTCACACAACCCATCCCCAATTGTTGCAAAACCTGATACAAGATCAGATGTATCCTCTGTAATCCCATGACTTACAGACAACCAACTGCCCCCTATAGCCTTCCTCACACCTGAAACATATATGAAAAAGTCAAAATCATTGAATATGCACAAATTGTTGATGTTAGTTCTAGCGGAAAACAGAGGAAGCAAAAGCAATAATGTCATGGTCAATTAGCAAAGAGGGAAATTCTTCCTATATTTAAAAGATAGGGATTAAGAAAAAGATTCAGAAGATAAAATGTGAAAAAGAATTAAACATTTAAATCATTTTGATCCAATCAATACCTTGTGTATGAACTAGCAAGAACAAAATGGAATCATTGACATTAAGGTAACTGATTCTTTTTGCAAACAAAATATCATTGAAATATGAGTTCAAATCACATTAACATTCAAGAGAACTTAAATTTACAGAGAGAAAGAATTTATAGCATGAATTGAATGAATCATCCATCAAATAGAAGTGAAGTCAACACAATGATCATTGCCATACCAAACATAAACTTTACCCTTAACTTGAGGCAAACTGGCAAGGACTAGTTCAGCATTTGATGTATCACACTTGCCAAACAAACTTAATACCAAAAAAGAAGTCAAATCAACGGTAACACTTGAAAACTTGGTGTAAAAAGGAACGTATACAAACCATAAAAGTGGAAAATTCCCACTGAGCATGCAAAAGTATCAGCACGAGAAACTAAAAAATGAAACAGCTAATTTGAGCCCAAATAGTAAACAACTAATTCAAATGTCAAGAATATAAGGGCATATGCACATATTTTAATAATTTAATAGTGTATAAAAAGCTAACCTGTATTTTTAATTTCTTGTCCAATAGGGACATCCAGATATGACCCAATAAGTAAGGTGTTGTCAGCACCAGCGAGTTTCACAGCAAGTCCATCACACTCAAACTTCTCCCCCCAATTAAAAGTAAAAGGCTTATCTTCTGACTTTATCTTTACAGGAGGAAGCCTAGGAAACTCTTCCTTCTGATTTTCTGGTGCAAGAGGAAAACTTAAGCTGCCAGAACTGCCTTGCAACTTTCCTAGGTAAAGAGCTCTTCCCACTTCATCCACTTGCTCTTTTACTGATGCCCTAACATCACTGTTTTCTGCCCTTCTCTTTTCCTCTTTTCTGTCAGAATAAGTTGAACCGTTGTAGCTTGTAGACATATCCCCCTTTGAGAAAGGGAAAACAGTCTTGACAGAACAATCTTTCCATAGTTCTGTAGATGAATTCACATTCTCATCAGTTCTTGATAAGACATTATCTGTCAAGTTCTCTTTAAGAGATGAAGCATTAAATTTAAACTGCCGATCAATTTCCCTAGGTTCTTTGCTCTGCATAAGGTCATACTTTGGTTCCGTAGAGGCTTTACCACTATTTCCAAGCCATGAGGATGTTTTTTCGGCAGGCACATTATTTTCCTCCCTAGATTTCACATTCCTGTTGGTTGCATCAAGGGCTTCACTAGTTTGATACTTTGATTGCTGAGATACCGGGGCCTTTAAATCATTATTAGGCCTACTTCCACCATCATTTTGGTAAGGCTCCACAGGACCATTGCTGGCATTAAACTTCCATGAGTACAAATCAAGAACACTGTCCTCCGAACTCTTGGAGAAAGTGAAGTTTTTGTCACTCGTCCCAACCACTTCATTAGACTTATTGCTTTCACCAGTAGGAGCAACAGTTTTCCACTTGCTTTCAGAAGCATTTTTACCAGTCCCACACTCTATTTCCTTCACAATCAGTTCTTTAGAAACTTCAACACTGTCACGAGAATCCAACCCTTGATTTTCTACCACGGGCTTCCCCTTATCATTCTGCAACCCACCATGCAAGTCCTTTTCGTCCAATGTAAGCTTCTGCAAGAAACCATTCACATCAGAACAGTTACTGAGCTCACTACGCAAAGCTGCCTCAGCTCGCGTGAACCGATTCCTCTTCAGAAAATCCAAAATCACTTCAACTGAATTTGTGTCTGCCATTCTCAAGCCCTTGCCAACCTAAACTCAACCCAGCAAACAAAAACACATAACAGACTTCAGAACTAAAAAACAAAACAAAACACAAAAGAGCTTTCATTCCAAATAAAGACTTAAGAAAACAAAGACAATACATATTTCCATGAATCCCATTAAAAGAAAAAAGAAAAATTGACCATGTTGAAGAGAAATCCAAAAGCTTACCTCGTATCAGGCATAACCAAGTGGTGGCACTATGCCACCTTTGTGTTTCTATTATACCTGAATAAAACAGAAAACCGAAACAAACCCAGAAGCATAAATGCTTGTTTCTTCCAGAACAAAAAATCTTCACCAACCAAAGCCAAGAAATTTGTAAACTTTTCTATTTTCCTTGAAAACAACGAAACCTAGGAGACGGTCCCAAAGAAAAACTGCAACCACCAAAGCTTCTCGAGATTTTCCCAATCACCGATCCAAGGCCACTGCAGAAAACCCCAAACACCCAGAACCAATCAACGAAATGGGTAGCACTAATTTTCACCAAACAGAAACGAAAAACAAAAAAGAAAGGTTTTTGCAAAGTGGGGATTTTTCACAGAGGAAACCCCAATTGCCAATTGCCAATTGCCAATTGCCATCAAGATCTGGCATTTACGTTCCAGAACGAATTTCCAGGCTCTGCCGGGACGAGAGGAAAAACTGGGGTCCCAAAAAAATGGCAAAAGAAATTGAAATTTGTAAAAAAATAAAATTGAAAAAAAAAAAAGAAGCATAAAAAAAGCACCTGGGAGCAGAGGGTGTGTTTTGTTTGTTGTTTTGCGTGTAAAAGGTTTAGAGGGTACGCTGCGTTCTCTTGTCCCTTCCTTCCCTGCTGCCTCTGCTGATGAATTGAGGGTGGTGAATGGTGATGATGGTGGACCAAAGCTATAGGTGTTTTGTGTTGCTCTGAATATAAGAATATATATATATATATATATATATATATATATATATATATATATATATATATATATATATATATATTCTTATTTTAATTCAGTTTAACTTTTATGAGGTTAATTTAAGTTCTTGACCCAAATCTTGCATGCCAAAGGCATATATTTGAATTTGTGTTTGTGCAGCCTGTACACGTGTCCCACTGGTGGTGATATGATTAGTTTTTTTACAAAAAAAAAAACTATTCACTTGGTTATTATAATTATATCTATTACTAAGATTTAGTTTTTATTGGAGATTTTTTTTTATGAAGGTTATATTTAGTAAAATTAGTTTAAAAGTTAATTGATCATCTGTGCTTGATAACATTATCTTGTTATAATAACTAAAAAAATTTAAAATTATCAAAATGATAAAAAATAATAAAATTTTACGAAAAGACTAAAAAGAAAACCTAATAAATATTCAAACATAGAAAGAGAATAAATATAAAAAAATTAGAAGTTAAAAGCTAACACTTTTTTAAAAAATATTATTTATCAAAAAGTTAAACAAAAATTTTAACTATTTAAAAAAACTAAAAATTAACTAAAATATTTTATCAAACACAATCTAAATTTACTCTTTAAAAAATTTTTTATAGTGATTTATTACTATAAAAAACTTGTACTCAACCTACTAGGATTAGTCTAGCCATGGGATTGGAAAAGATATATAAATATTTAGATTCAATTTTCACAATTGTCATTGTTGTTATTAAGAAAAAGATATAACAACTCTATATTTTTGTAGAAGTCAAGAGTAGCTAAATTCTCTTTACAAATATTTAACATAATTATATTAAGAAAACTCGAACTCAATATTATTAATTAAGTTAAAATAATCTTGTGTTAAAAGATTCATGAGCTTAATGATTATCTTAATTTTTTATGGAGTTAATAATTTGGACCAAAACATAATTTATATATATGTAGAGATTAAAACTTACAATTTTTATATATAAGGACTAAAACTCAAAATGAAGAAAATTATTGATTGATTTTCTTTATTTATTTATTGAGATCAATACTTAAAATTAAGTAATAGTTAGATAAAATCTTTCTCAATATATAGGATTTGATCAAATTAATAAAAACTAAATGTTTAATTTTATTTACCGTCAAACATGAAAATAATTGTTATATATTACTTAATCATTATTTTTTTTTAAATCAAACACATTTTATTATTCAAAGTAACAAAGTTTTAAGGTGAGAGTTTAATGTTTATGCACTAACATTAGTATAAAATAATTTTACATTATCATTTAATCACAAATCATTATTTGAATTATTGTAAGAAAATTATTTTAAAAGTCAACAAACTTATTATACATGATGGAGTGGGTTATGATTGAATGATCATGTAAAACTTTTTAAACTTTATGTCAATGAGTTCTCTCTGTCGTCGTCACTTTTTGCATGATTCTTTATCGTAAGTCCTTTAACAACAAGTTTGTTTTCGTTCTCTCTCTTGTTCTTTTTTTTTTTTCTCTCAAGGTCTATTCTTGAATGTGTGACATCGTGCAAATCCTTGTTTGAATTAAGGTTGAATATTTGTGTAATTTTTCAATCCTTATTCATGGAAATTCCTAATTGAATTAAGGTTGAATCAATGTGTAATTTTTCAGTCTATGTCTGTGCAATTTGAATTAAGGTTAAATGTTTTGTGTAATTTTTTAATCTCTGGTTTTGCAAATCCTTATTTGAATTAATGTTGAATCTTTGTGTATTTTTTAGTCCTTGTTTGTGCAAATCCTTGTTTGATTAAGGTTGAAACTGTGTAATTTTTCAATCTTTGTTTGTGCAAATCCCTATTTGAATTAAGCTAAATCTTTGTGTAAATTTTCAGTCCCTATTTGTGCAAATATCTCTGTTGCTGAAAACAATACATTTTCTTGCCAAAAACAGAACATCGATGTGGGGCTACCTTTTGTTTTGAGTTATAATCTTGGGTTATTTATCCCCTAGATTTTCTCATGCATTATTTTTTTTTTTGTCTGTGAATTTGATGCAAGTTTGTTGAGAGAAAGGGATGATAGATAAGGAAAGATACAAGATTGATGGAGTATAAATCCAATAATTTAACTCCAAATGCTCAACAGGTTGTTTCATATGTTTTTATGGTTTGAATATTTCTTCTACATTCATCTAATTAGTATGTTACTTTGGTAATATATATAGAAAATCTACACGAAACAGGGAGTTTTCAATATATCTTTTTTCATTGAAATCAATTAATCCTATAAATTTGTGAATGACGAGACCACTATTAATGCTTCAACATGATTGTGCATTTGATTTTAACATAATATGACAATAATCTTAATTGGAAATTCAAAACTCTTAGAGATTAAAAATATTTAAATGTCAAGGTTTGTCATACTAGATTGGATGTTAATGTGGTTGGACTGGATTGGTACTTGGTAGGTAGGATTGCCAAGGCTTGTCTTTAGTTTTTTGTATTCACATATTGATTAGCACGAAAATACTTTTATTATTGTGTGTATTAAGTTAAGATTATTTCAGTATGACTGATGAGAATGAAGTGGTTGGAGATGATATGGTTAAGATCCCACATACAAAAAAAAGATATATGACCACAAAATATAATTGAAAGATGCTTTGGGGTTTTAAAAACACTCTGAAAGTCCAAAAGAGTTATTTAATTACACGCATTATTCATTATGCAATATAATTGAAAGATGTTTTTGGGTTTTAAAAGCACATTTTCCCTTTCTAAAATTAATGTTGCCATATGGCTTGAAAAGACAAAAATATATACCGCTTACATGTTGTATTCTTTATAATTTTATTAAAATCAAAGTGTAAGAGGATCCTCTGTTTAGGCAATATGTCAAAGAAAATATTGAAGTAGAAGTTGAAGAATTAGATGAGAATAACATGACACAACAATAGAGGCCACAATGTATGATTATAGTAGATACCTGTTGAATGACACATTTTTTAGATCGATTGGCTCAATGATTATGAGATGCAACTAATATAACACTATAATTATATTATACTTAATTGTTATTATTATCACATTTTTTATATATAAACACTATCCACTTTTTTGTTTTACAATATGTAACCTGACACACTATTATTAGTGTTATGTTTGTGTCATTATTTTTTTTAGTTTTAAGAAAAAAAATTGTAACTTTTTTTAATACTTTTTAATTATTTTTATTGTTTAATTTTTTTATATTGCATAATTTCATAATAGAACACGATAAAATAAAACACTAAACATATTTTATGTATTTTTAACTTACATCAACTTCTAAAATTTGGAAACTAAAACTCAAAACTAAAAATAAATTTAATTTTTAATAATTTTAAAATTAAAAACAGATAACCACCCGAATGGGACCTGAGAAAGTTGGGTGTTGCTAAAAAAATCATGCAATCCAACTCCACAATGCATGCATGGTTGGGCAAGACATCAGCAAATTGATTACCTTCTCAAAATATATTTTCCCAACGAATTATTGCTCCACCTTACTCAATAGTTGCCGATTTGTCTGAAGAACTAATCTCAAACTTGATGCACTTCCTTTCGAACGGTCAAACACATCACCAGCCTGTTTGTTCCTCTATATCCATAAAAGCCAGTCATGGGTTTAAGATTTTGTTGCCACAAGCTATTTGATTTTACTTTGAATATATTCTATAATTTCTATTTTTTAGCCCCATAAAAAAATTGATATTGTCTCCATGAGATTTTCTAAAATGAACTTAAAATATTACAAGAGTTAAGCCAGAGAGAATAAATTGATATTAATATTACCATTTTAGCTTTCTAATGTTTTATAGTATTGCATACATGATTTTTAAAAATGAAAATTCATCGAGAGAAATTATAAGCATAGATACTTTGGACTTTTTTTTATCACATAATGTATTTTTAAAAGCTCAGAATATTTTTTTTATGACAATATCATATTTTTTTAGTTCCAACTAAAAATAATTTATGGATCCGTAATTATATATGATGTGTAATCTGACGATAATATAAAAGATTTTTACATTATCAATATATATACATTGATTTTTTTTTCTTGTTGATTGATCATTTTTAAAAAAAAGTAGTATTATATTATTTAATATTTAATATTCATTCTGCTTATGAAATTAATTTTTATTTATTATAAAAAAGGGCAATTTAACGCCGGCCAAAATTATCGTGGTCCAATAGTACTATAGGTGAAATTACGGTTACATAGATACGTAACAATAAGGTCCAATGGATACGACAAAATGACAATGTTTCCTAGTGTTGTTATCCTATGTTATTATTTCTTACATCTGCCACACGTGTTCAACTATGGTTTGGTCTCTTAAAAAAAAAAACTGTGGTTTGGTGACTTTGGTCCAGTTCCAGAGCCACTGCAATTCGTGATTCAATTCAATTCCCTTAACTTTTCTTTTTGCTTCGAAAAAAACCCAAAAAGGGCACATGGCCAAAACTTCGAACTTTTTTCAGTCTAATTATATGAGTCTTAGCCCTTAGGATCAATCTATGTTCAAATAAAATAAGAAATTCATGGCAGCATTGTCTGGACACACTTAGATGCTGGAATGATTGTCTTCCTATATGGGGTTTACGGCTGTGAATGTGACTATGTGATGGTTGTGTTTGCTTTGAGTTTTAGTGTAGTTTGGCTTAGGATTTAGAGGCATAAGTGTGTGTTTGTTCAGATTATTTTTTTTACTTTTGAAAAAATGTAATTTGTATATTTTTTCCGACTAGCTGAACTTGAGGGAGCTACTAAACAATAAATAATTTTGTTTTCTAAAAATAATCACTTTCAAACATGCACTATTCTATAGTTATGTTATTTTAAAAATGTATCTCATACCTCAAATATATTATACTAATTTTCGAAACATAGAAATCATTGAAGTGAGTTTTAGATCTTCCAACAAAATTTTCTTCATATGCATGATCGGAAGATCAAACTATTATCAACATACTTAATTAATTCAATCATCTATTAACTTTTTCTATATGCACGATTAGAAAATCAATTTTCTATTATCATATTTAAAAAATTTAATCATCTATTAATTGTATTATATTTGTTAGTATATTATAGTTATATTTAAATAAACTATTAACAAACAATTCTAAGAAAAAAAAATCTAATTATTTCTTTTGAAAGTTAAAACCAACTTTTATATTACAATCTTGATAGAAAATTAGCTAAAAAAACTTTTATAAAAGTTAAAGTGCATAAGTTAATTTTAACTTGTGAAAGAAAGTTTAATTTATTTATATTTTATGCTAAAAATCTCATTAACTAATCATATAACCAAAATAATTTATATTATTTGGGATAGGTCTTACTTCATAAGCTAACTATTTTAATTGAATTAGACATAAAGTCAAGTTTTGATATGATACCAAAGTCGTATAATTTTTATTGTAGAGTTTATGGGATTATCCATTTTCATATCATTATTAAACGGCTCACAAATGTACAATCATGTAATTTTACACTCAATATCTAATTGTTGGCGTGAAAGATATGTGTAAAATTATACATTAATTAATGTAACAAAAAAGAATAAAATAGTACATATATAAGTAAAAAATAATTATCCCCTCATCAACTAAGTTATGGGGTTAAATTAACCTTAAACTCAAATTCTAAAGACATTTATTTTCTTTTGCAATAAATATTAATTGAGAAGTTTATTCAATGCATTGTAATGCTACTGTTCGCTTTGGTGTTGGTGGTATGGATTGCCGTAAAACAAACTATTGAGATTTATATCTGATTTTAAATTTATTCAGGAAATTCAAATTCACAATTGAATTTAAGCTAAAGTTATAAAATAATATTAATCTTTTACGTAAATCATCATGTTTTGGTCCTTGGAGCTTTCTTAACGAAAATAAGAACATCCCATATTTCTATTAGTTTACCCTTTGGGAAGCAAAATTAGAGGTTTCTCACAGTCCTTCTCCAGCTATTTGGAACTATAAAATTTGACAAGATCCATAGAGAAATTCATAGACGCAAGTTTTTGACAATTGAAGAGAACAAGTAGCAATTACATTATTAATCCACACTTCAGTTTAAATAAAAAGTTTTCTTAAAAAAAAAAACATTATTCGTCCACACTTCGATCAAATTGAAGAATTGGAGGCTTTCTTGGATATGGAATCAAATCAAAATTTGCAGCAATCAATCAAAACAAAGACGCACAGTAGAACAAGCAAAAACCTCCAAAAATAACTTGATTTACTACTTTTCTTGAGTTTTCACAAGCTTTTTACAAGAGCTGAATCTGAATCTTAAAATTAGTCTTTGAAGAAAAAAAAATGTGAAAGGGAGGTACATTTAAAAAGTGAGGAAGGTATATTTAATAGCCAAGTTTTGGGCTTTATGGTCCACATCAAAATTGCTGAAAAAAGCTTCGGGTTTGATGGCCCATTCCAAAAATGGAGTAAAAACAGAAAAAAAGGAGATATTTTAAACATAAATTTCAGCCAACAAAAAGGTTTATTAAAATATAGATAAAGTTCATATCAACATATGGCTACTTATAGTTACCAAGGAGTGTAATTGTAAATTTTTAAAAGAAAAAGAAAAGAATAAAAAATTGAAACAAAAAAAAAAATACATTAGTGTTATCAAATGCAAACCTTGATTTTTGACTTTTGGACGTGTATACTAGATCTTAGGCTTACTTTTAATATTTTTTATTGATAAAAAAATAATGCCATATATTTTAATATTCAATAAAAATTATAAATACCAAAATAATATTTATGTGTTAAAGTATAAATATTAATAATACATTTTGATATTTTTAAATATGTATTCGTATATTAACTGAAATTTGTTTCTTCAAAAAAACAACTGAAATTTGTTAGAAATTAAGAATTATATAAATATTACTCTTAGTTTTTGGTAATCATGTTATTAATACAAGTTATTTATTAACTTTATTGATAACTGATTTCCATTAAAAAAATATGATTATTATTTTTTATTAAAATATTTAATTAATCATTTTCAGTAAAATTCTGTCCTCTCAATTATATTAAATTTTAATTTAAGATCTTTCACTAATCAACATTACTCCTAGTTCAATGAGTCTTCTCACAATTTTGAAATTTTTAAAGAATAATTATGCATAACACCTTTCCATCCCTAATGGCTAATTCACCTACTCTTTTTTTATTATGTTTGTGGCACATAATGGACTTATCTTACACGTGCCTTAGGCCAAAACGTGGATCCAAAATCAGATCTGGTTTTCAACTTTTTCAAATGACGTTTTATGGTCCTGCCCCCAGGAGTTGACAACAATTTCCATTCCATGTCACGCACTCTCACATTTTCATGCCCAATCACCTGCTAACACGTCATCCACATGCTCACCAAAGCTTAATTTGGTGGTAAAACTAAAGAGTAACCTTGTAAAATAAAATTCTTTATCTTTATTTTCACACTTAGTTATGTTTATGTTAATAATTATTGCAAATATATTGATTCGAAAGTTCAAATAGAAATCATCACATAATACATATTTAATACTAACATAACAAAAATATCTAAATCTGTATTTTTAAAACTTCTTTTTAATTAATAAAGAAAAACTTTGAACATTTTAATCAGGCATTTAACATTTAAAACATAGTAAATTGCATGGATGCACATATAATGGTTTCTCTTTCTAATACTTTTTGGAAAAAAAATGGTAAAAACATAATTAAATTTTCTAAGAGTATTTCTAGTACTAATAATATTATTTATTATTTTTCTATATCATTGAAGAATATCTACCTATTGTGTTGCAATTTTAAAATTAACTTTTGTTGTTTCTATAAACAATCATTATTTATGTTTAAAAAATATTTTATTATCATTTTAAAGGCGGATCACTCAATAATCATTTAAGAGTGGGTTATTTAAGATTACAACAAAATTGTACCATTAAAGATGTTTTAATTAATTTAACGAAACCGAAAATTAATTATATTTTTTAATTCAACGTGCCTAACTTAAGTTGTCAGATTTCTTCAAACCAGAAAAAGGCAAGTTTGAAATTTTGTATAGGGCAAAAAATCATAAATAGAATTTTATAATCTTAAAAAGCAGCATCTGGTTCAATTAAAAATTTAGCAAGTTAAAGCAATGGAACCATAGTCCCACCGAATTTGAGTAATTGGCAAGCAAGTCAAAATAAACCTTCTCCTGTACCAAACTCACTCACAAAATCCGTCAGTTAAAGCACCATTTCACCGAAAAACAACAAACAAAAATAAATAATCAATCAAATAATAATAAAAAACTTTAATACATCTTTCATCTTGTAATTTAATATATATATATATTTTCTCTTTTAGTCCTTTTATTTTTTATTCCGGGGCAAAAATTAATTTTACTCATAATCTGTAATTATTATTGGTTTCATTTTTTATACAAAGATAAAAATGGAACATAAATTATCTACTTAAATAGATAGTTGATATTTAATTTAAAAGAATGCTTTGGATATGCAGCTGAATGAAAAAATTAAAGCTAAAACAAAAGAGTGAAAAAGAAATAGAAATAGTCCTGTGGCGTGAGGTAAAACATCAAACATTAGAGTGTGGCGGCGAGTCTACGTCACTCTGTTTCTTTCCCTCTTCCGTTTATTAACACTCACACCGCACACTCTATTCCTTCGTCTCTTTCTCTCTTCTTCTTCGTCGGTGGGGGTTGGGTTTCAAGATCCAAACCTCTTCCCAATGAAGAACCTCTCTTTCTTCCTCATCACCACCCTATTCGCCGCCTTCTCCGCCGTCAGATCTGATCCCTCAGATCACCGCTACAAAGAAGGCGACTCCGTCCCTCTCTACGCCAACAAAGTTGGCCCCTTCCACAACCCTAGGTACTTCAGATCTCACTCCATTCTCATTGCATTCCCTTCATTAATTACTATTATTTATCGTTTTCCTTCTTCTCTCCAGCGAAACCTACCGTTACTTCGACCTTCCCTTCTGTGAACCAGGTTCGTTTCTCTCCTTTTTATAACGCACATCTGTCATATATATATATATATATATATATATTTATATTTATATATATTTATGAGAGACAATTCTGTTTGAGTTCGAGAGCAGAGTTAAACTGATTCGAATGTGAGATCACTGGTTGAGCCGACTCAAATTCGAATAATTTAAATTAAGTTGACTTTCATTCGAGAATTCTAGTTAAGCTGACTCGAATTTGTGTTTGTAAGCTTTGGTTAAACTCGAACAAAAATTGTGTTAGTTGATTGAATCCTCGGTGGTATATAATGTTGCTTGATTTCATTTAATTAGTAATAAGTTTATGATGAATTGTGATTACTTACTTACCAGGTGATTTGAAAGAGAAGAAGGAGGCGCTCGGGGAGGTGCTGAATGGGGACCGTTTGGTTAGCGCGCCATACAAGCTGGAGTTCCAGCGCGACAAGGAGTCGATTTCCGTGTGCAATAGGAAGCTCTCCAAACAGGACGTAGCGCGGTTCAGATCCGCGGTGAGGAAGGACTACTACTTCCAGATGTACTACGACGACCTTCCGATTTGGGGTTTCATAGGGAAGGTGGACAAGGAAGGGAAGGACCCCAGTGATTATAGGTACTTCCTGTATAAGCACATTCACTTCGACGTGTTCTACAACAAGGACAGGGTCATCGAGATCAACGTGCGCACCGATCCCAATGCGCTCGTGGATCTCACCAAGGATTCTGAGGTTGATGCCGAGTTTTTGTACACGGTGAAGTGGAAGGAGACGAACACGCCGTTCGAGAAGAGGATGGACAGGTACTCTCAGTCCTCGTCGCTGCCGCATCATTTGGAAATCCACTGGTTCTCGATTATCAACTCGTGTGTGACTGTGCTGCTCTTGACCGGGTTCCTCGCCACCATTTTGATGCGGGTGCTCAAGAACGATTTTGTCAAGTATGTGAGATTTTGTTACGGAACATTATATGTTGTTTACAAGGGTTTCAAATTGCGATTGCAGTTTTGTCACAATACTTTTTTTTTTGCACAGCTTTTGTCACAGTACTTGATATTGCAGAAATTGTAGACAAGTGTGATCACAATTGCGGCTATGGTTTTGTTGCAATTCTTGATATTGTGGGAAATTGCAGACAAGGACAGCTACAGTTGCTGTTTGTCACAATCCTTGATATTAGGGAAATTGTGAACAAATGCGGTCACAATTGCAGTCACAGTTTTATTGCTACACTTGATATTGCAGGAAATTGCAGATATATGTAGCCACAATTTCTGTTGTGATTTTGTTGCAATTCTTGATGTTGTGGATAAATGCGGTCGCAGACTGTTTTTATAACCTTGTTTTTATAACCTTGTTTGGTTGGTTGTTTATCTGTTTGGGGTGAATTATGGATGTTGCTTTTGTTTGAATTGTGAATAGGTATGCACATGATGAGGAGTCTGCGGAGGATCAGGAAGAGACTGGGTGGAAATATATCCATGGGGATGTGTTTAGGTTCCCCAAGTTTAAGTCTCTGTTTGCGGCTGCGCTTGGATCTGGCACTCAGTTGTTTACCCTGTGAGTTTGCACTGGCCTGTTTGAAATTTGTCTATCAGTGAAGCTTGTTTTGGGAAAATAAAACTGTGATAATTTATTCATTGTTTATTTATCTATCTGAATGAGTTGTGATTATATGTGGTATGCAGTACGGTGTTCATATTCATATTGGCTCTTGTTGGTGTGTTTTATCCATACAATCGAGGGGCACTGTTTACTGCACTGGTTGTCATATATGCACTTACTTCGGGGATTGCTGGATACACCGCAACTTCATTCTATTGTCAGTTGGAAGGAACAAACTGGGTATTTGCTCGTGAATTTTTTTCTCTTTTATTTGGTGCTGTTTTCATTAGGTTGTGTTTGTTTTTCAGTGCTTAGTGGTTTTATTCTTGCCATTTTGTTATGACAGGTTAGGAATCTGCTGTTGACTGGATGCCTTTTCTGTGGACCTCTGTTTCTGACTTTCTGCTTTCTAAACACTGTTGCAATTGCTTACAAAGCTACTGCTGCCCTCCCATTTGGGACGATTGTGGTTATAGTTCTCATATGGACACTTGTTACGTCTCCTTTGCTTGTATTGGGAGGGATTGCTGGGAAGAATAGCAAGGCTGAATTTCAAGCTCCTGTTCGGACAACTAAATATCCAAGGGAGATTCCACCTCTGCCTTGGTATCGTGGAACAATTCCTCAGATGGCGATGGCAGGATTTTTGCCTTTCAGTGCTATATACATTGAACTTTACTATATATTTGCCAGTGTTTGGGGCCACAGAATTTACACCATCTACAGCATCCTGTTCATTGTCTTCATCATTCTCTTGATTGTTACTGCTTTCATCACTGTGGCATTGACATACTTCCAGCTTGCTGCTGAGGATCATGAGTGGTGGTGGAGGTATGAAATCACTGTTTATCACAAATTTCTTTCTTGTTTTTCATGGCTTGATGTTTAATTCCTTGTGGATAGTTAGTGAATTTGAGATGTCAACTGATTCCTGAGTTAGCTGTTAGGAGGGCTTGGGCAAAACAATTTAATTAGGCGCTTGTTAAGTTAGAGTTTATCATGAGCTTATTTTGATAAATTTCACCTTTGGGTCAGTGCCAATGGGAACTACATATCAAAGAGACCGGGTTCCATTTAGTTCCAAAGACTGGTAGGGATAGGGATCAATTCAATCGACCTACTTCCCCTTACTATAAATATAAATAGTAAAACTACTCTGTCCCATAGTGAGAGTGGAGTTCCAAGCGACCATTTTCTGCCCAGCTTTCTAAGTTAACAGAGTTTATGGAGTTCATAAGCCATTTTCATAAGCTTAAATGCTTAACCCAACACTTATGCTAATTTTCATATGATAAGAGAAACCTAGATAAGTACCGTAGATATGAAATACTAGGATAATTTTTTTAAATCTTATAATTAACAGATAGAGCTTTTTCCAATGAAAATAAGTTATGATGATGGATGGATCAGAATGCATGAACTTCTCAAGACAGATATATCGGTAATATTGTTTTTGAGTCTTTTGACAAGTTACTTCAAACGTTAGGCAGGGCTGTGTATAGACATTTTGGGGCCTAAGGCGAAAATGTTAAAGGGGTCTTTTTTTTTTTACAAGAATAAAATTCTAAAGCCAATGCAAACCTGTTTTTTCTATAATGTTTTAAATAAGTGATAAGACCTTTTAAATTATCTATAGCAACATCTATATGCATATCTTTTGATTGTAGAATCTTGCTAACAGAATTGACAGCAAACAAAATATTATACCTAATATTCATTCCTAATAAAAATTCAAAATCTTCAAGTTCATGAGTTGCTAAAGACATGACACCACATTGAGATTCAATTAACTTTTCAACTTTTCATTTTTTCTTCAATTTTTCATAACCATATTCAGACTTTCTATTTGACATTTTCGTTTGTAAATAATCAAAATAAAAAAATTAACTAAATATTAAAGAAATCTAAATAAACTAAACTCTAAAATAAATATAGAAAATGATGATGATAACAGAACGATAGAACCTAAATTGGAAACAGACAGAGATTTTGTTGTTTAGATGTTGTGTCAGGTGCAAGGGTGCTACGTGATACGTGTTGTATTGCATTTGCATACCCAGAGTCATGCCGTGAAATGAATCTTCTATCAATCCACCGGGATGGAGATGAAAGGCTCCGTACGCGGGACGCCGGGATGTATGCGGTTTATAGGCGTTCCGAATCCAGACGATGTCAAATTCAGAGAGGTTGAACCGCGGAGACAGAGTTTGATCAATAGACAATATGTTTCATTCAAGGGAAGGAGAAGAATAAATTTTTTTCATGAACAGAAGATGAGGAGATGAAAAAACGTGAAAATGGAGTCTGGAGAGTGAGATACGTTAGTTAGGAATTGGATGGGTTAAAGGAAAGTTAATAGGATTTACTTTTTTGGGATAAATAAAATACTTTAAATGACATTAATTGTGATATTGGTTAATTTTTAAAAAGATGATATTGATTGATAATTTTTAGGAAGAGAGAGATTCTAAATTATTTTATTTTGATCAGTTCAAATTTGTTAATAGTTAGTAATAAAAAAATTTAGGGGCTAAAAAATTTTTTTTTTGGGGCCTTAGGCTGATGCCTAATTTGTCTACCATTATACACGGCCCTGACGTTAGGACTTAATAACTGAATTGGCTAATTTTTATTGATGGTTTGTTAAGTGTCTGACTCATGAACAAGCACGGATAAATATTCTTGCTTTCATGTTTTTATGTCGGTTTTTATATATCTGGACCTTAATGCCACCATTCTTCAGGAAGAAATGCATTCCGAAGAGTGCTGGCTTTGTTGCTTTATTCATCTCTTTGTTGACTATTATAGTATTTTGATCTATTTTATTTTTGCGATTTGCATTTTGGAAATGGATGATCACATGGAGTTCCATGAGGCTTGAGTTTCAGTTAAGTTTATGACCAGCTCACTTGACCTATGTGTTCTTATTTTCCTCTTACAGATCATTCCTATGTGGTGGTTCAACTGGGTTATTTATCTATGCCTACTGTCTGTATTACTACTATGCACGCTCCGACATGTCTGGATTCATGCAGACCTCATTTTTCTTCGGATACATGGCCTGTATATGCTATGGTTTCTTCTTAATGCTTGGAACCGTTGGATTCCGTGCTGCTTTGTTCTTTGTCCGCCACATTTATCGATCCATTAAGTGTGAGTAGGCATTTTGTCCTCTCAACTCCACTAGAGCAATTGTCTTCATTTCATAGGGAATTCTGTAGAAAATTATAGTAATTTTGCAGTTCTTTTGTGTACTATAAGGGAAGCTGGGTTGGGTGGGTTTCTAGCTTCCAGAGCAACTTGTTAGATGGCAAAGGGTGCTTCTGGGGATAACGTCTGTGTACTATCATCTCTTTAACAAAACTCTTGCAATACTTTTTGGTCCTTATGAACGTTCTTCAACATCTCAATTTTCTACCTGTGTCAACATTTAAGTTTTCCATAAAGATTATTGCAAATCCAAATTGTAACACTTTTGGGGCAACTCTACATGATAAGTGTTAGAAATGTTATCAGATATTATCTGCGAGTACCTATTTTGAGACAGAAAATGCTTCTCATACTCAATTCATCAGATAGCATCCAACTTTGTTGCCATATACAATTCAGACTGGATGCCAAATTTAACCAGGCAGTTGAGAAACAGAAAGCAAAAAATCTTGAAAAGACAACTAAGAGGGAAGTTTCGTTGCTATGCACAGTTCAAACTATAGGCCAAATCTAACATGGGTTCTAGCATGCGAAAGGAGGAACTGAGTTTGGTAGGTGCGAAATAAAAACATTGTGTAATGTGATACGTTAGATACAAACGTGAATGCATCGACGTAGATCGTCTTCTTTTGTTTCTTGCTCCATGTCTCATATTCCCGTCTACGAAAAATATTGAACATCACAGCGACATTTGTATCGACATCGATTCTTCTCGTGTGTGAGATGTTGCTGAGCATTAGAGTTTTCTGAAAAAGGATTTCTATATGAGGGTTTGACTTTTGTGGAACAACCAGCTTGACAATAGGGAGGTAGGTATGAGAATTGTGGCGTTAGAACAACCAGATCTAGTGAGCACAATGTCATTTTGTCGTCATCACGTGCACTTCGAAGCCTTCGCTCCCAATCAAAGCACTTGTGTGAGAATGATATGGTAAAGTACAAATGTGAAGAGGTAATGACTCTTTTCATACCTCTAGTTAAAAAAATATTATTTTCATCCAAACAAATATTCTAAAGATCTAAAAAGACATCGATGTTGAATGTGGAGGATGCCAACGATGAAGCTATAAGAGTTGGTGAGGTGAAGGATGCCAACGATGAAGCTATAGGAGTTGGTGAGGTGAAGGGACAACAAGAAAGGGAGAAAGAAAAAAAGTTTAAAAAATAAATTTTGTTTTAAATTTAATCTATGTTCTTTTACTTATCTTAATCATTAATTTTAGGACCTGTTAAATTAGACCTGTTAAATTAGATGACCTATCTAGATTTCGCACCTACGAAACTCAATTCCTTCTTCGCACACTAGAACCCGTCATCTAACAAAGCAGTTGAGTTGTTGAGAAATAATCCGCAAAAGAAGAGTTGAAAAAGACATGCATGATGTCCAAAGAATTTATTTTTTACAGAAAAATAATTGTCCTGTTTGCTTTGCAACCCTTATAGTACGCATCGTTCCGGTCTTCCTTGACTTCAAACCTATTTATGTTTTATAAATTTTGAGTCCCATTACTTAATTACTTCTTTAGTCCTAAATTTCATGTGTGATTTTTTTAGTTTCTAAAATTTAAAATTATTTATGTCTCTAAATTTTGGAATTTTTGTTTGTCTTTGACAAATTAAATTGATACTTTGTGATATTTTTTAGTTATCATAAATTAATTTTTATTTCTTAACCGCTTGAATTTATATTTTAAAATTGTCACAAATTACTAAAAACTATTATACAATATTAATTTATTATGTTAGGGACTTAAAAAAATATTTTTAAATTTTAGGAAAAAAAGGGATAACCCCAAATTAAGGACTAAAGTCTTAATTTTTTTCTTCCTATATATCTCTTTAAAATAACTAGATTTAATCTTTATTAGAAATGATGAAGTATATATTTAAAAAGTACTTCAACAAACAACAAATTACAATTACATCTTATATTAAGTAAAAGAATTTTAGACTAAATACATTAATATCTTATACATATTAAATACTCCTTAATTTGTGTACATTAATCATAAACATCAATAATTAAAGAGTGAACATTCATGGTAATACTTTTATAAATTACTAATATTTCCTACACTCCCATACATCAAATGGCAGTCTCTATTTTTAACCATATCCATATCTATTCGTTCAAATTATAAAAAATGGGATGCCATTTGATGTATGCGAGCGAGTAGTTTGTTCATTCTTTATGTATGAAAGGTGGATACCTCAAAGCTTTCCTTCTGTTAATTCTTTAGCCTTTGCACATTTGAGTTTGAGTTTTAGCATAGTAAGTTAGTACTAAATACCAATGTTCGGAGTTATAGCATCATGAAGTAATGAATTTATTTAAAGAAATGCGATGTACCAATGTGGTGGCTAATACAGTAACTTACAAATTATAGACAGGGGGGTTCAGCCAAATGTGGATATTTACACTATTCTTATTGATGAATTGTGTAAAAGTGGAAGAATTATCTATGTTTAATTTAGAGGAAAGAAATAGGTTAAACAAAAATAGAAAAGAAATAATTTGAAAAGAAAGAAATAAAGTAAAAATAGAATTATATGCAGTGTTGTTTGGTTTAAGAGAAATATGTGAGAAGTAATATTTTTTGTGTCAAAGAAAATCAATTTTTTTTCTAGAAAATCAATTTTTTGTATCTAAAACATTGATTATTTTGTTTTTTTTTTGTCTAAAACCAAAGAAAATTGAATTTTATGAAAAAAAAATGATTTTAATGTAATCGGAAAGAGAAAAATTTGTTACTTTATTCTCTCCAAAATCACACAAACCAAACGTACTCACTATATTTTCATCTTCTGTAATTTACTTCTTTTTTTAAACCAAACTCAACCTTAATAATGCTCACAAGAGGTTTTCCAGGATCTTTTGACTGAGGGTTTGTAAAGAGGTGAAGCTTTAAATATACTGTTAAAAATGGAAGATGGTGGTTGCCTCCTGATGTTGTAACTTATGAAATAATTATTGGTGCTCTTCTAGAAAAAGATGAGAATGACATGACAGAGAAACTTTATCATGAAATAATTCCTAGAAGCCTATTGTAAGAGTAATGTACTGTACTTTCTTACAAGCAATGTACTGTCACTTTGATATTGAAAAGCTGATAATGGTCAATCATTTTTAAGACTTAAAAGTAACTATCCTTTTTCTTCACAATGTACTGTTGATATGCTTAATTTACTTTCAAGTATTTTTCAGTCACTGCTCATTGCGTTTCAGATAGCAAACCATGCCGAATTTGACATGATTATTTGGAATTCTTTGTATCTTCTTCTACTTGTTCTATTTACCCCAATTTGTAGAAAGTAGACATGTTTTCTTTTGGTTACATATTTCTTGTGGTGTTTTGCAGAAGCCAAGATTTAAAAGTATAAACATATTTTGTTTTTATCATCTGAGTTGTCCTGGATGTTAAAGTTGATTGTTGCATACTTAATTGCTTCTTTTTCTAAGGCTATGCAATATTTATCATCTGAATTCTTCCTTCTCCCTAATAATTTTCCTCCTGTTCAGTCTACCACTGCTACAGCCTACATGGCAAAGTCAGAAACTTTTTCAATGCCTTTTGTGGTAAGTTTGCTTATTAAAGATTCAGAGCTCTTAAAAGTTTTGTAAATTAAGCTGTTTGTTGTTACTTTATTTTGGATAGAAAGGAGATGGATTTTTTTTATGATCTTACATTGACTTGCCAAGTTGCTTTACTGCTATTCTCAAATTAGAAAGAAACAATTTTCACCCCCTTTCATCACACTATTTTGACACAATGAAATGGTGGTTCAATTATTTTTTGGATTTTCGTAAATAATAAAATTGCAATTTGGTTGTTTGAATTGTAACACGTAACATAATTATAATTCGGTTGTCGTCTAGATTTTGACACATAACAAAATTATGTTTTCATTGTTATGTTTGATATAAATCCTTCTTTTGGCACTAGATATAAAAAATTCATTTAAAGTCAAAAATTTGATAGAAGGAAAGGTTTTCTTGTAAAAATGTTTGAACAAGTCCCCTTCAAGGTACTTGCCAGGCATTCCTCTCAAAAAATTATATGAAATAAACATATTATATGTTAAAATTGATCATATGATTCAAAAATTATGTCCTTTCAAAATTGTAGGATTCAAAACTTCAAAATTCAACACAAATATATAAGAAAAATATGATTCTGTTGTGCAATATATAGTAAAATTATACTTCCGTTTTATAGTATTTTTTTTTCACCTCAAACATTACAATAATAGTTTGTTTCCATTTTACACTATAAAAAAAAATCATACTTTCATGAGGAAGGCCTATAGGGGTAGTTTTTTGGAAAATGAGAAAAACCACCCACGTTGTATTTTTTGGAAAATGAGAAAAAGCATCCACGTTGTAGGAGCCAATAGCAATAGTGTAAGGCCCAATAGCAAATCCCTTATTTCTCATTCGGACCTGTGTCCTTTATGTGGTGTACAAACTCAGAGCTTATTGCATGCCTGACTTATTTGAAATTGCAAGAAACTTATTTTATGCCCCATAATTTATCAACAAAGTGTATTTAAAAATGAAGGAGGGGAAAATAATTAATATTCTTCTAAAAATAATTAAGCATCAATTATTTGACAATCCCGTTTTTTGCACTACACTTGCCTCATTCTATTGTAAAAAAAAGGAGGGGAAAAAAAAAATTCCTCTTTTCCACTTTAAAAGGTGGAGTAAAAGCAATTAAAAAAGAGTGTTTTTTTATTTTTTATTTTTAATAAAAGTCTCATTCATGTTAGTTACTCTTAAAACAAGTTGATTAAATAATCCAAATTTGCTTTCAGAAGCTTTTGAATAAATGGTTTTGGATAATAGAGTTAGTATATATCTTTACCATATTCTTTCTTTCCCTTATTAATTATTCAAATAAAAGGAGAATACATCTCCATCTATCCTTCTTTTTCGTGCATGTTTGTCTAATTTTCAACCTTCCTTGCTAATTTTCTAAACAAAACGTAAGGGGGCATACAAATCTAATTTCGTTTTGACTCCGCAGGCTTTAACCGTTCACATATATTTACCTTTTATTCAAGGTACATTGACTTTTATTAAGATATTATAAACCATAAGATTAATCTATATTAACGATATGGATTTAGACTTATACCTAGATCCTATCTTATATATATATACTCGTCAATATCAGTTAACAAAAATGTATTTGTCATTAAAATATTAATAATCACGATGCACTTTAAATTTGATTAAATAATAAATACACTCTTATTTATTCGCTTTAAAATGTAAACTTGCTTTAAAGGATTTTTATCACATTTGTTTATTTATATGATGATCATTATCAATATTTTTTTATTGATAGGAATCCACGATGTTATAAAAAAATTTACAATTTACACATCCTATCCAACTAATTAAACTAGATCCCATAACAATCATTATCTATATGAGCATAGAGGGACTGACTCACACAATTAGTGGACCATTATAATTTATAACTCTTTAGAGTCTCTTGTCTATTTTATTACAAGTGCGAAGTATTTTATATGTTATACATGTATGTTTTAAATCTGAATGAAATAAGAAATATAAATCTAAAGGTAAAAAAATACTTAATAACAATATATATAATTTGTGTCGAAATTAAAAATATTAGTTCTAGAGAATTATGTCAAAGACATATATAATTAACTGATAAATTAAATTAAGAAGAAAAATTTAAAAACGATCAGCGATTTTTTGAGACATTAAAAAATACAGAGATATATTTAACTATTCTATTCTAAAGATATGAGATTTTAACTTAGTTTAAATCGTTTTAGTTTGGTTCAATTAATTTTTAAATTTCCATTTTCTTTTCTTTTCTTTTTTTTATACCAAAATTAATTGGTTTTATTTGGTTTTGAACTTTTTTAACCGTATTAACTTAATTTTATTATTAACACTCCAAAAATGACAAACTAAAGTAAATCTATTTTTCTCTAATATAAAGATAAATTGACGATGAGACAGAATTAAGATTCAGTTGTTTATATTCTTTTTATTAAGTTCTCAAAGTAATATATATAATTCAAGAAGAAGAAAAAATTATACTCATTCATTACTTTGAGTGTAGAAATTATATGGATCTTTTATCGGAAAAAATCCTACTCAAGTGTTAGTTTAGTTGATATTTGAGGTGTATGCATGATTAATATATACAAAAGATAAAGTCATCTCTTTCAGTCTTTAACTAACTGCATATCATCAATTGATACATGTATCTGATGTGTATATATTTGTTCATTATTTGATTTAAGAACTTGATCACAGGTAAAATAAAAAAAACTATGATAATATTTGAACACTTAACTTTTCAAACACTTATTTAACACCTATAATTTCTCTGACTTTTTTTTTTTTTTTTTTTTTACATGGAGAGCTCAAAGGACCTTCTAACTTTTTTCCTATCTTATCATATTACTTAAAATATTTATTCTTTTTCTCTTTTATCTCTCTCATTAATTAAGTCTCAATTAGCATTTTGGATGCCCTGATTTTAAACATATAGTACGCGATCCCACATGATCTCCCTATCCAAGTGGATTTGGGAACATAAAATCTTGAAAGATGCAAACATCTATAGCATTTCTAATTTTCTTCAGTTGATGCAATGTACGTTTTTGATCTTCGATGCATGGAGCTTCTTAGAAGCAGTTTTTTTACATGTTATAAATGTACATGTATATATCCTTAAATACATTACTGTTTTGTGAATGCAGTAGGTAGTTAATTACATAAATGGATCTACGTACGTGGAGATTTTGTTCTGTAGTCAGACTCGATCAATTGATCAATATTGGAAGTAATTGAGGTTGTACTTTGGCAATTATATATATGTTAGCAGCCTCCAGTAGACAAAAAATCAATGAATGGAACACCATTGTCCTTATTCTTCATTCCCACAGCATCTTGACTTACTTCCTCCTCGTCTCTTCTGGCGTTGTCTGTCACTTCACTTTTATTCGAATCGGTATTTACTTGAAGAAAATCATAGAACTCTACTGATTCACAATTGTCTGGAATATTATCAAACATGGATTTTCATTATTAACTCTCATCACCCAATGGGGAAAAAAATAATGTATTGTACTTTTGGCCAATGGACTATTGGTGCCCAATACACAATTGTAATGCTAATTAGCGCCCTTAAGAGAATGGTTAGAAAATTACAAGTAATTTTTTATTAGAAGAGAAAAAAAGGTCATATATTGGTATCTATAACTATTACTAAAAATAATTATCCTATTTAGTGTACATATTTTTTATTATTAATTTATCCTTTAATTTAATATATATAATTGTTTTTGTTTTCTTCATAAACTTTTAAGATGTAATTATTGTCACTTCCCTTAAAAAAACTATTACCATTGTTTTTTCTTTTTTTTAAAAAATAAAGATAGAAATACGAAGTGTCTTTTTTTCAATTAGCATATATAAAATAATTTTACATTATTATTTAATTATAAATTATTATATATGATATATTTATTGATTTTTATAATAATTATTTTAAAAATTATATACAAATGATTATTTATGATTGAATGAAAATTTAAAATTATTTTATATTTTAGTAAATAGCCATTAAATTTATTTGAAAGTGTAATAGTGTGTTCTTGTGTTTTTTAATATATTTCGATCTATTGTAATTTTTAATATAAACTTGTATTTATTTATTTAATTCTTAATCAATTTCTTAAAAACACTGGTTAAGATGACTTGGTTATTAGCAGAACCCCCGAATATTTCATATACTAACAAGTTATTGAACCTGTCTTTGTGAATATAGTCTTTTCTAATATTAAAACGAATTTGTTAGCACAAATAGTAAACTTTTTGTTAATAGCTAGTCTGTTTTATATTAATAGATAATTTCATTCCATTGGAAAATTATATCATAATCATAAACTTATAGCGTGTTTCATAAATGACTTGTCTAATAACTTATATGTTGTAATTTAGAATGAAATATTCCTTGTGCTAAAAAAAACATCCTTTAATTCATTTTTCAGAAAAATTTCCATGATATGGAAAAATTAACAATTTAATTTAACTAAAATAAGTTTATTTAATATACAAATTTATTTTAGTAATTTTTAATTTAATTTCATAAGTTATTTTAATTAACTTCTAACTTATAAGCTACTAGTTAGTTGCTTTTTTTTTCAAAAAAAAAATTATCCTTATTAACTTGACATTCTTTTATGGTTTTTTTATGTCATTTTAATTAATTTATCACTTATCTTATTAGTTAATCTTATCAAATACCATCAATTCAATTAATTCTAGCTTATAAGCATTTTAGCTTTCAACTTGTGACTTACAATTTATAAGTTTTTAGTTAACTTATATTCTAATTTTATCAAGCACATCCTTATAATAAACGTATTAACCGTTTAATTGTTACCATACAAAAGCTATATTAATGAGACTAAACTTAATAACTACTATTTTTTCCGACTAGTATTTCATTTTTTTTGTAATGCAATTGGTTATTGAATGAAGTTGTAGAGAAAGCATGAAATGTATGTACCTCGAGGCACTGTGGAACCAGCAGAACTTGGATCTTGAAAGTAAAAATTCTTGGTGGGAAATTGAAAAGAGCTATGAGTGAGTGGGACACAAGGGTGGCTGTACTTTTCATAATACTTGTCAACAAAAGAAGGGATGGTCTCAAAATTTGTCTCAAGATCGACCTGCAAGTTTGGAGGAAAAAGTGGCTGTTTTGGACTATAATTTTTAGACCTTTCTCTCCGAATCCTTGCCATCATCACATGCCAATGATTCTTGACAGCGTTATCAGTTCGTCCTGGGAAGTGTCTTGCAATTACTGCCCATCTATTGCCATGAATCCGGTGAGAAGCTAGAAGACGCTCTTCTTCTTCCTCCGTGAAAGGACTTCTGTTTATTCTTGGGTCCAATTGATTGAACCATCTCAACCTACAGCTTTTCCCTGCACAACAATTCTTGTTAATTTAGCTTAATTATGTTATATCAATTAAACTTCACAAACTTGCAAATTCATGGTAGTTTATACACTTGTTATATATGCTTTAATTTTATATTAGCTTTTAATATAGTATAAGAAATCTTTATATTTTCATGGATCATATCTTTTAATCAAACCTTAGAAATTAAAAGCTAATAAATTAGTTAGTGAAATCTTCAGTCTTCGCTAATATATTAGCTACTTAATTATTAGTTTACTACATAATTAATTAGTTGCTATATTTTTCTTCAAACTGCCTTTCTAACCCTAATGGATTTATCAAGTAGAGCAAAATCAAAGTTTTTTTCTTATGTTAGAGAGAAACATCATCCAATATTCATCCCAAAAATTCATTCATACCCCCCCACCCACCTCCCACCCCATGTGCAGTTGCAAAGAAATTTTTTACACTATATAAAGCAATTATTAATATAGTTAATAGAGTTGAACTATTATCACAATCACTACAACAAAGTTAAAGGAGTTAGGTCGTGCTAACCTTTTCATATTAGTTCGATTGTTACCACAGTATTTTCTGATAATATAATTATTTGATTTGAATGGACAAAAAGTTGTTACAAACAAGAAGAAAATGAATAAGAAGATAATAATATGACACGATCATATTTCACCTGATCTTCCTCGGAGCTTCTCAGCTATGGCGTTCCAATTATGAGGTCCATAGCGTTCCACCAATTCTCGAAGCTTCTCATCCTCAGCTGGCCTCCAATGGCCTCTACTGCACATATTAATTATCTCTCCCTAGCTAGGAGCTGAAACACAAAGAAAGAAAAAAAAACCCTAATTCAAGAATAGGGTATATATTTTTCCCTCTTGTGCTTGATCTATTTATCTTCCCTTCCCTAAGCTATGATGAGTAAAGAATATTAAAGCTATAAGAGAGAGAGAGAGAGAGAGAGAGAGAGAGAGGAATAATAGAGATAAGAAACTAACAATAAAGACAAGGGAGTATAGAAAGAGACACAGGAAGAGAATATATGGTGGGGGAAGATGGGAAAGTGTTTTCCGTTAGAGAGTTGGAGGGATTGGACAAACCTCTTACACCTGCGATTGATGCAAACGTTTTGGCTAACAAACCCTCTTATAAGTCATTAATACACAAAGATATATAAATATAATAATAATAATGATATATACACATATATACACACACATTACATATGATGTGGGTGAAAGAAAAGAGGTTGCTTAGAGGTGCGAGTTTGGTTCTGCTTTCAACATCTTTCCAAGTTTCTAACCTACAACGTCTACTTATAACCCACCAAAGCGTGCCTATTTTTCCATATTTTATGCATTTACTAATGAAAATTACATTGACACGGGGTGGTTTTCTATTTTCCACAAAATGGGCATGTCTTATATGTGACATCAATAATAAAACGTGAGACACTTTGCTATCGACAATGTTAGAGAGTGCCTGTATATAAATGAGCATTCAAAAGTGCTTTTAGGAAAAAATAATTGAATAAGTTAAGCCGTGCGTGTACATGTCCAATATTCTTTAACAGAAAATTCAACACACAACGCATACTATTCACCTAAGAAAAGTAGTTTTGACATATACGTTTGTGTGTGACATGCAAAATAACAAAATGGAGGAATATATATGATATTACATCAGAAATTTAATCGTTGGGAGAGTTTGGTATTCTTGTTAGACTATATTTGGAAGCTATACGCAGAGGGATAGATATGTTTTAGGTTTGTATTTGTTTAACTTTTTTGGGGCGTAACTAACTACATTATTTGGCTTAGAATACTTACAATTGCACGTGGACTGCGGACTATTCCATATATCATTCGTCATTTAATTAAAACTATACTTCCTTTTGAGTCAAACATCTGGTCTTGGCCCTCTTAATTTGTCTCCCCAACTCCCTATTCACATAAGAACATACAACAAATAATTCTATATATGAATGTTTTACCTTCTAGATGGATTCCTGTTACTGATTAAGGAAAAATCTTAATCTTTTTTCACCCCTTCCTTTCACCTACAAAAGATATTTCTAATGGCTTAATGTTTGGTTAAAATTTGTTAATATGATATTTATCTATTAGAAATAATTAATTTGTTAGTATGTGTGTACGTACACACAAAACGTTAAATTAAATATTAATATAATGTACATCATATATTAATAGTATAGAACACCCATAATATGTATATTAATATAATTTAATTTTTTTAAAATAAAATTTAATAGCGGAGAAAATATTCTTAATGTTTAATAAGTGTTTGTTACAAAATGATTTTTTTTATCTTTATGTTTGTAAAAAAAATAATAGAAATCTCTTTCGTATTCTCTTTCTAATTATATATTATATAGTGTAATTGCATGATGATGTCAAGTATTATTTTAGAAAATTACATCACATGTTTTATCCATTTTCTTCAAGAGATGTATAAAAGTATGAATATAACGACAGGTATTTGAAATAAAAGCAAGTAGACGTGAGGACAAGCGTTCTTAATAATATCAGGGAGTAGTTATACATTGACATTTTTCGAAGACATATATTTCTATATAGGGAGTTGATTAATTTCAAGGTTAGAATATATTATAAGCTAGTCTAAAAATATTTGGATAAATTACATTTATCATTTTAAGTAGCAATTAATTCAACTCGTGACTTGTTGGTTTCAACCAATAACCCGATGAGTAACTTACAATATTCAGACCAAATTGATTATTTAGAAAAATTTAATAAAATTGATTTATAAGTTGAAAAGAGAATGTCCTAATAAAAGGTACCTACCATTTCATGATCTTAACCTCGTGATGACATGAAACAGAAAACAGAAGAAAACGCATTTGTGCGTGTTATCCTATCATGAATCATGATAAATGCTTTTAAGTATATATTAAACATTACACCAGATTTGTTTAATGTATGCACTTACGGTATATCACGTCTGTTTTTCTTAAATATATTGTTTTACTGCATTTTTAAAAAAAATATTATTTATCTATAAGTATTACTATTTTTTTTAAAAATTATTTGTAAGAACATCATGCTTTAGAAACTTTAAACAAAGAACTGGCCCTAAGTGAGAACAAAAACCAGATAAAATCTGACAACTTTTCTATATCAATTTCAGCAATATTCAAATACTTTGATGTTTAAAAGGTGCTGGCCATGGCAGCTCCATGCTCATAATGTGTTAATTGCTTTCTCCATTGCTGCATGCCGAGGTCAAATAATCTACCCCCAAGATTAATCCAAGGCGCCTGGGGATCTAGAAACATAAATTATAAAAACCATCATCACCTTGAACACATAATAATTAAATTAAAGCCAAAGAAAGAGGAAGTTAGAATTTTCCCAATAAATTAACAATATTTTTTTTTTCGACAAATACTAATTTTGATTAGAATTGTCAATCAAAATCCAACACTAAAACATGAGAGTAGATGTTATTAGTGTCCGTCTCAAGACTCAAACTATCACCCCCAACCCAAATTATTTCCCACAACTTGAATCTTTTACCTCTGTCCACCTTTGAAAGTGGTGGGGATTAACGATGTAGCTAATTAAGGTAGTATGGACACAAAAGAACAAAGTAATTAATCAACATTAATAATATTGGTGTCAGTTTTGCTTTTGTTGTTCAGTAAACTTTAACTAAAATATCCTTATAATTAATGCATGTTATAAAACATAAAGTGGAAGAAGTATTTTAATCTCTCTAGATTTATATAATACAACAGAGGAAATTACTTTTCAAAATGACTTTGTGTGATCTAACAGAAAATTAAACTTGAAAACTTCAGTAACAAGAATGTCTTATACTCCACATTACTCGTTAGTTCCCATGAAATGTTTTATACATAATTATGGCCTGCCTTTTTGGCCAAATAATTAAGACAATCTACATTGTGCAAGCAATTCTTATTTTTTATTATTTTTTCTTTAATAACTCTTTAACTCAATTAAGTGGCCATGCCAATACAAATATATTTCACAATTTTGTCTACTCTCATTCTAATTGATTGAATTTCAGAATTTATTTAACGAGCCTTTCAAATACCTCCATCAACTTCAACAATAGTTTGTCATTGTTAGGTTGAAAGTCGACGTACCACTGGCAAATTTTTTTACGATAAAAGTTGAACTAGATTTCAAAGATGTTAAATATTTGTTCAAATATTTAAGATCTTAAATATGTGTTAAACTCTTTAAGATCTTTTAAATTTGATTTAATTTCAATTTTAGTAACAACAAAAATAACAAATAGTATTAAAATATGAAATTTCCCTATACATATTGTATGAGTTGAAATACTAGTTATATGTAAAATCTCAATACATAAAATTTGTATCATTTTATAAAATTATAAACAAACTGAAAAATAAAAGAGAGTTGTTGTTGTTCAAGAGAGAGAGAGAGATATGTTGGATGTATGCAGTTATATTTTAACTGTAAGGGGATTCTTCCTTGGATTGGATACTTATTAGATTAGATGGGCTTGCAAGTTAGATAACGCTCCCTATCGTCATGTATATGTCAGATTGGACTCACAATATACCCGTAAAAATATTCCAAAGAAATAAAAAAAACTAGAAAAATAACATTGTTAACACATTTTTGGTGTACAACATGATATCTTATTAACTACTCCGTTTGTCCTTTTACTATGTACTTTTTTTTTATGAAATACGCTTCTATCACTTATATATTAAGCTAGTGAAATGATGTGCAAATCATATAAATAAATATATATAATGATTAGTTAATTACTAATTAGTTTGTAATTGGAGATAGTTAAAGAAACATGCAAGCAAATCAAACTTAAAACTAAAACAGAAAAAGACAGGTGAAGTGTTTAACTAGGCAATTGCAAAATGAAAGTGACGCATGTGATAATAGTTTAATAACTAAATGCCTAGCAAGTAGCGCTATTTTATCTAATTGTCATTTTTTAAAATTTCTAATTATTTTATTTATCTTCATATTTTTATAAATCATTTTATGTCAGTCTTTTCAAATTTAACTAGCGACTTGTATGCTTGGGCTATAAAATAAAATTGTTGTCAAAATCACAAAAAAACTTTTTTCTAATCCTGAATAATTGACAATTTGAAGCCTATTTACAATGTTGTACTGCTGTAAAAAAACAAAATCGATTATACAAATAAAAATATATTTAATTTTTCTTAAAAAAATCTGAAATCTTATATTTAAAATATATGTGCAGTCTTTTACCGTTTTAATTTTAATATCCTTAAATTTTTAAAGATACGTATAAGTGATATACTACTTCATATCATTCTTTTAGCTAGGATGACTATTGTTTATTGATATTTGAGATGCCTTTACTATATATATTATAGTCAACGTCCGAATTGAATCATATTGAATTTCATAAAGATCGAATTATTTATACTAGCTCGTTGCTTTGATGACGAAAGAAAATAATGGAGAGAAATGATCAGAAAAAAATAAGAGTGAAAAAAAAGAAAAAAATAATAAAAAATAATATTTAGATTAGATAAAAATAAGAAAGAGTGAAAATTTTCTATCTATGGAAAAATATCTTTATTTTTACTAAAATTTTATTATTCATATTATACGAGGGTAATTCTCTCTCAATTATATTCCTTTCGCTACAAATTTGTATTAGGGAGGGAATACATTTTCCCTATGAGTTATTGAGTCTCTCGACCTTTTTGTCTCATTTCTGTTAAAACAAACAAAAGCTCAATTTAACAAATCTTAATAGAAAACTTATATTACAAAAAAATTCAAATGTGAAATTTATTTTACACATGTATTTATGTACATGGATATCTAACAAATATGTAACCTACAATAGAAAATGACCTGGATAATTAATAGAAAATTTTAAATTGCGTAAATAGTTGCCCCAATTCGGTTAGGAAGTGCTTGATGATACGTAAGTGATGAGAATGTGTCAATTGACTAATTTAGTGTTCATAATAACTCCCTTTTGTTGATAAACAGGGTTCCAACAACTCATGGATATTTTATTTCAATTACTTTTGAATTACAATTCTTTCTAACAATAAGCCTTAATTGACTGAAGAACCCGAAATCTACGTGTCCACTTTGTAAAACATGTTATTAAGTAGAACAAGGTTGCTATTCAGGATTTACCTGAAGACAGTCATGATAAGATGATTATAATAAAATCCTTCATTTAAATATTTAATACAATACATACTTAAGATTTAACAGAATAATTTAATTTATGTCAATTGATTCATGCGACTTAGACACTTAATAATGTATGTGCAAGTTAATAATAATAAAATTTAATTTTCATATAATGTTAGTGTAAATTATTTTACACTCAGGGCTAATTAAATATTATTTAATTATGATTTTTGAAATAATTATTATAAAAATTAATAATAAACTTATCCACAATCATTGATTCAATAATAATGTGAAAAGAAGTTACACTATTATCATTAGATTCTAATTAAAGTATAATAATAGTATATATGCCAAATATCCTTTTGGTCATATAAGCATAAACATATGACAATTTAATTTAGTTTAGTTGATGGAATAAAATATATAAATATTAAAAAACTCTAATATCATATTTAACTTTTACCGATAAAAAAAAATAAAAAAGGTGATAGATAGTACAAGAGACTTAAAGTGTTGGTAAACATTCCGTTATATTTAATGAGAGCAAAAATCAAAGGATTGAGTGTTGGCCTAACTTGGCCGGTCCCTATAGCTAGTTGCACAATTATTGTTATTGCTTGTTTAAAAAGTGAGCCAAATCTTTCACCCACCCATCTGTCTCAAGATTGGTATGTGTCATTGCTAACGCAGCCGTTTTCTTCAAATGTCAACAAAACCTCTATCTCTTTAAGACTCCAATCGCAGCATGAGAATTGAAGCTAATGTCTTCTTTGCTTATAATATGCTCTTTGTAAATATTTCACATGTCACATATCAATTAAGGGGACACAAGTATTATATTGTAGTAGTTACTCTAGTTTTTTTTTTTTTACTATTATAATTCTCGGTCCGAATTTAATCAAATTTAAAGTTTTTCATTTCTCCTCAAAAATATATTATGTGAGGATCAAACTTAAGCTTTTTTTTATATATTTAATGAGTTATCAACTGAATTATAATTATTGAGTCTCCTGTAATTAGTATAGATGATATATAGTTGATGGAATTATAAGAGTATAATCCATGGTATGATGTTGGACTATTTTTAATTAGATTAGAGTGCATATATAGATTACACGTGGCAGCATGACAGATATGGAAGTCTCAACTCTCAACTCTCAACTTTCATTTCATGTACAAAGTAGATCATTGACTGTTCACCTGCTTTACCTACTTTTTTCCCCCTTATAAACTGGGGCAATTATGCTGCTACATAGAATTAGTTTTGGAAGTACCAGAACTTCAAATTCTCATGTACTTGCATGCTAATTTGAGAAATATCATTGTAGGAGTTTTCTTGTGTTATTAGTCTCTCCTAACCGGGAAGATAACTCATCAACAAACATAACAACCAAATGGATAGCAAATTAACTTTCCTCCTTCTGTCTCCTCATTTATTCCAACCAATTAATTAACAAACCCCCCAAGTCAGGTCAATGTAGATTGTGATGCTTAAATGGTGAAGCTTCAGCTGAAAGATCCATGCCAGTTGATCAACTAAGTACTCTAAGGTGATTTTTTGGTTTTTAGGAGAGAATAAATTTAAGGACTCCTATTGGATGAAGCTTACATTGACATGATCTGCCATTGCAGAATACCAACTTCCTTGTCCCCCAAGAAATTTTTATCGAATCAAATATTTTTTTAAGGTTACATTTTCTTATATGGGACACAATCTTATTTAAACAAAATAGGATTGTTATGACTAATAATTTTTTTTTCTAAATATTAACGCAAGTGCATATCTGGAGCTTAAATTCAAAATTATCGTATAAACTAAAATAATCTTGTGTGAGTTGATGCATATTTTAGTTTTGAATGATAAAACCCGTTATTTTTTTTATTATTTATTGTACAAATCTTTGAAAATAAAACAAGAGAAAATAAAATAACACTTTTGTAATTATTGATAAAAAAACATAAAAGAAAAAGGAAATAAAACACATTTTCTTGAAATAAACGGACTAAGTTTCATTTTCTCTACTTGGTTCAGATTTGATGCAGTCACCTAAATTTGGAAGAAGTATTTCTGTTTTAGGAAGTTATATCCACCATTGAACCGGACAAAATGCTGAAAATTGAAAACCAACTTTCCAAATGCTCCAAGGAATTGCTTTTTTTTTTTTTTTTTTTTTTTTATCATGACCCAAGAATGGTACACCCACCCATCTTACTCTAAATGATTAATAGGCCCTCAGTTTTCATACTTCCTACATCTCTAATTCCAATTTTTAAGTTTATATTACCTGATATAGCAATATCATTGGTCGTCTCTTTCATTGCTATATATTGATTTATTTGCATTTAATTAATTTATAGTCAATACTATTTGAGACTAGCATGTGAGTGAAATGGAGATTGAATGCACTACAATGAGTGCAATTTACTTATAAGGTTATGGGTATTAGGTATAGGACAAAGATATAAATGTCCATGTAGGACAGGTTTACATTCAATAGGTCTATATATTGACCTTGACGGGAATATATTGTAACACCTTTATAATTCTAATTAGTTAATACAGTATATTCCTCCAATTTTGGCCTCAAAGTTACGTGTATGATTAATGTTTTGGTACTGAAATCGTAGTACACAACTATTTTAACCCTTTGCATATAATCAAAAAAAGAATTTGGTAACATGAATGATAGGGCCCATTATCCAACAAAAAGTGACATGTAGCTACCTAAATATAAGGAGGAATTGTTCCATTGATATTAGGAATTCCAATACTGATGTGAAGTTAACGAAATCTTTTTCTTTTGTTGTGAGTAGTGGAATTTATCAATAACATGTGGAACATAGACCCTATTATGACCATATCTTTCGGCTTAAGTGTTGAGTGGTGAAAATAATAGGTTTATAAGGATGATTGCAACATTTTATCATATATAAATATAAATATAAATTCGATTCGTGGAAAGCTGATTTTCTTTGTAACAATAATCATGCCGATAAAGATTCTACAGTCTTTTGCATCACTTAATGACAACATCAGATACAGTGATACTGTCACTAAAGTTTGTTCCACGCACTTATTCACCAAACATAATTTTCCACATGTTAGGAACTTGAAATTGAATTCATTGTCATGTTGGACACCACAAAGGAAGAAATAATAAAATCCCAGAGCACATATGAAGGAATATACACGAATTTACTGTTTTCCTGTGGGATTTATTGTTCTGATTCACATAGCAGTCAAAAATCAATTATACTAAATACAAAAGAGAGCTCACGCAATACATTGAAAAGTTACTTTTTATGAGACTTTCCAATTCCTATCATGCAAGCACTGAAACAAAGCATATAATCATCATTTTATCTTTGACTGGAAACTGATAATGCAGTTTAATGATCCTAAGTGCTATCAAACTGTACCCTTAATTTGTTGCATCCAATTCACTTTTTGCTTTACAAACTTCAAATGATGACATGATCTTATTAGATATTATTATTTAATCTCTAACTAATAACTATTTTAGACCTAACAACCAAGGACAAGTTATACAGAGATAACAGAAGTGAATTAGGACAAGTACCTCATGGTTGTAACTATTATTTATGGAGAATCACGAGTATCTGTATCACTCAGGTAGCTATTGGAATTTTGTGTGTTAATATTGTTTAATTATTGAATAAAAATTTTAGTTATGGAGAATCACAAGTAGATGTATCACTAGTGTGTAAAGTTTGATAGGGGTGTTCAAGATTAGGCGCAGTCTAAATGGTGTGGATTTCTCACTCACTTTGATTTGGAATTAGGCCACTTGATGTTAAGATAATTTTATCTGAAGTACTTCTAAAATCATGTTATATACGTACCACGTACCGGATACGTATGTTGGGTACTCATGGATATGTATTAAAATTGTTGTTTTTTTTTATAAATTGAATACTTCAATGGTCAATGGATACATATGATTACTTTTAAGGTACGTATCAAGCATGTACCTAAGAGTGTATGTTATGAAAGAAATTGAAATTAACATATTTCTTTATCCATTCTGTGAAAGAAAAATTATATCTCTATCTTTTAAAAAATTATATCATCGAGAGCTTGCCGAAGAGCACCACCACATCAATATTATATATATATATATATGAAGATTCAGTGCATGATAAGTGCATGTCTGTTTAACTTTATTTTTTTTAAAAGATATTTTTAATAAAATAAACATTTTTTTTTTTGTGTTTAACTAAACTGTTTTCTTAAAGAAAAAATTTCCACTTTTTTTAAAAGAGTAAATTATCTGGTTAGAAAAAATATTTTTTTTAAACTATTTTGTTTTAAGTTTAAATACCAAAAGGAAAAATTAAATATAAGGATAAAAATGATGATAACTGAGAAACGTAATTAATAACATTTCATTGTATATCATATCGATTAAATGAATAGTATTTTAAATATAGTAATATTAAATAAATAAAAAATTAAAATTTTCTTATATTAAAAAAAGAATATTTGAGAATGGAGGGAGTGATTAATAAACCAAATACAAGTGTGACCATTTTGCTAGCGCAATCATTTGTTGCTGAATTAGTTAGGGTTTTTCAGAGTGTCGCATTTTGCGTCGATTTCTCCGCACACGCCACCGTCAATCATCTCAGCACAACGTTGCGATTCGAACAATCGCAATACGGTAAGGTGTTTTGGTTCCTATTGCTGTATAAACTCTGCTTTATTGTTGCTGTTTCAGAAATGGTGAATTAAATCTGGTACTGTAATTTGGAAGCTTCTTTCTCTATTTCCTCTTCTTTTTTTTGTTAGACACTTAGATTGATACTTTTTATTTATAATTTCAATCAGCTATAATTCTCGGAGCTGGGAAGGGGTATTCACCGTAAAGTAATTGTGTAATTGATTATTTCTTGAACTCATTCACCTAATTGGAATTGCTGTTATCGTGTTTGTAATTGGCATCTGCATTTTTGGTTAATTAATGTTATGCTTCATCATGGTTATACTCTAACTGTTTGTGTTGTGGGTAATTTTATTTTTAAAAGCTGTTTTAGATAACCCTGTTTTATCATCAAGGCAAAGATGTTTTGACCATTGAAAGAATGAGGTAAAAGTAGAACATTAGAGCTACTAAAATTTGCAATATAATAGATTTAGCTTATCATAAATATTTGACAAAGTTCTAAGTTGGTTGTCCACTGCCTAGTGCAGCCCTTATCTTTTATGGGTGATTGGGATTGGCTATTATGTAGAGATTTGCAACAATGCATGACATATGCTGCAAATTTGGATTTTGATAGAAGCCTGTGGTGTCGTTTGATCTTGTGTAGTCAACCCTTCCTTGTGGAATAAGGTTTGGTTGCCTTTGTTACAATTTATTTAGCTTGTCAAGCTGTGGATAATTGCGGTAATGCCCTCCACTAATCAAACACCATGTCAGTGTTCTAAACCTGTAACCTGTATCTTATTTTTGCATTGCAGTAATGCATGACATATTAGAATGTGATTATGTTAATCCGAAACAAGCTCTGAAGTTACTGATTGCTTGAGAAAGCTTGAGAATTAAACTTAATTGTTTTTATCTATGTGTATCCATTGTTTTAAGGATGTCCTACATAAAGCATTTTCTTGGTGACGGAATACAATTTCCGGTACTAATTTTACAATACAAAGCATCTTTTTCAGGTCTGACCCCTGTACCTCAGATAGTTTCACCGGCCAAGTCTTTCTGTGGCATATCAAATTTTATTAGGACTAACCAGACTACAAAACAAGGCATACTTACTGACTCCATTTAGCAAAAATGACAGAAATCCTTAGCTACACCGCTTCCAGACAGTTATCTCAAATGTTCCTTGGGATTGCCTTGTTTCACGGTTCTGAATACTTTCTAGCAGCTGTCATTCATGGGAGATCAAATGTAACTCTAAAGTCTCTTTTGATTATCTAACAGTATATTGTGGCAATGGTCTTCTCGTTGCTGGAATACATCATTGAGATTGTTTTAGTACCTGAGCTAAAGGAACACTGGTGATCAGTGATTTGGGTCTGGCACTGGTTGTGATTGGGGAAATTATATGGAAGATGGGAATTTTAACAGCAGGGAAAGCCTTCACACATCTTATAAAGATATATCACGAGGAGCAACACCAGTTGATTACTCATGGTATATATAGTTACATCCGTCATCCATGGTACTGTGGTTTCCTCATTTGGTCTGTTGGCACTCAAATAATGCTCTGCAATCCCATATCAACTATTGCTTTTGCAGCTGTTGTCTGGTGCTTTTTTGCTAAGCGGTACCTTATGAAGAATACTTTTTGAGACAGTTTTTCGGAGGAACACGGTATGAGGAATATGCCCCAAGAGTTGGGTCAGGGGTGCCATTTGTGAAATGAAAATCCAGGGTTGGGTTAGATGGTGATCATGTTAGGTTTCATGGTTGGACGAGATTATTGAAGATTATTCATGGGCTTCTAGCAAGCCTACTGATTTTACCACTGGCAGTGGTTCTGGAATGCACTGATCAGGCATGCTCAAACAAGTAAAATTAGTTTGGCTACTATTTAACTAGGATTTTGTTGTTTGGGTATCCTCTTTTGATGTATCTTGCTTCAACATTTGCACTCTTGTTGTAACATTTCATCACTTGCTGGAACAAAAATGCTAAAAACTAGAGAAACAAAATGTAATCACACTGGCATCAGTGCAACACTATTAGATTGCATATAGATGTTCTAAATGCATTCATATGAATAATGCTAAAATATAAGTATCGGGGAGTAGGCCGTTCAAGGAAATAATACTCCATTTCAAAACAAGTGACAATTTAACACACAAAGAAGAAATCATATTAAGTGATGTTTTAAATTTTCAATGAAGCTTTTTTTTAATTTCAAATTTTTTAAATAAAAAGAAACGTGATGAAAAGACAGAGAATAAATAATAAAGATAATTTAATATAATTGTTTCACTCAATTTATTATAATTATTTATTACTGATCATAATTTTTGCGAAAAAACTTTATTTTGAAACGAAGGAAGCATTGGTGTCGAACTCAAACTTATAATTCTAAGCATAGAAAATGAATTAATTTACTGTCAATTTTTCTTATGATAATTTCAAATAAAACTTATATAAACTTGTATAAAATCTCGAATTAAGAAGTGAAATAAATTTTAATATTATTCTCAGATTTTTTTAATATTATTAAATCTGGGTTTACATGTGGAATTTATTTTTTAATATTTTTCTTAGATTTAACATCTACACCACTGTCAGGTGTAAAATCATTTATAACAGTCTGAATTTGAGAAATTTGATGGACAAACTAATGCCTAATTATTTTAATTTTTTTCATACAATATGTTTGGCGTCTAAACTCTAAAGACTAATATTACTAACATTTTTTATTTTGTAAAAATTAAGGTGAAAATTATATAATTTCGAAAATTACCAATAATGTTTTAGAAACAAATTTAGAGGTCTACTCAGTAAGGTCCATGTTTTATTTAAGGAAAAGGTTCATGAACCTTTTAATTAAGGTAATGAAAATATGCATTAATGTAGCATGATTATTATTTTTCATTACCTTAATTAAAAGGTAATGTAAATATCCATATAACAAGTCATATATTAAAAAAAATTCCTTAAGCTATCTTTTAGTCAAAGACTAATTTCTAAAATCAAGATATTGAAACTTATTTAAGAAATTGATATCTCTATTCTATGCTATCAAATAAAGTCATATATTTATTTCTTTAATGTCTATTTTTATTTCTTTTTTTTTAAAATAATTACAAAAAAAATACTTTCTTACTTTAATTTTATTTTCAAAGATTCATATAGAAAATAACAACACTAAAAATCCTAATTTTATTATATATATATATATATATATATATATATATATATATATTTTCAAATCATAAAATAAAAATATTTTTTTGTAATTATTTACAAAAAAAGTAATAAAAAATCCAAAAAGGCCCTAATGTTTTTACAGAAAACAATGTTTTGGGGATTGATTTTTTGTTTCCCTTCAGTGGTTAAATTTTTTCATAATAACAACTCATCCTTTGAGTCACTGCATTTTCTAACTTTATAAGCATAGTTATAACGTTGATGAAAATTAATCTGTCATTCTGTCATCATGGTTATGCCTTCCTTGGTATATGGCATCCCTATGAGTAAATCATATAATCCGTGGTTAATAATCAATAATCACTGATCGTATCTATTTGAAAAACACATTTTTTGCTTTATGGCATTGGCATCCCTATGAGTAAGTAAATCATATAAAGAATAGTGAAGTCAGCATAGCATGTCTGAGACAGACCAACATATATTATGGTCGGTTTACAAGCCTAACAATTTAACTTCCTGAGAGCAAGGACAGTATGCCACAGATGTGCTGTCAATTGAGAAGGAACTAGTATTAAAGTAAGTGATTCCTGTGTTCTTGAATGCATTCCACAGACTTCTGTCGCCCAAGACTATCTGCATCAGAAGACCACGACAAAGAAATCAGCGTCAGAGCATTCTTTCTGGGTTTTAAGAGCTAAAATATACTAATAAACTACATCAGTCATTTGTACAGCTCACTTGCATGGTTTATTAAAAATTATTTCAAGGTCTTGAGATGTAAAATACCAAATAGAGTAGAAAGCGGATATAAGAAATTGTTATTTAACATTAGGGCCTTTTTTGGTTTTCCTTTCTCAAAATACAAAGTTCAACTGTTCAAAAAGTTAGAAAATGTAGTGACTCAAAGATATGCTGAATTTGCCTACTCTGATCTATTTACTTCCATTAAGAAGAAAAAGAAATGAGTTTAGAGATTCAACCATTCAAGCAATGCATATCAATTTCATCAGCCACCCTTCTATTGTGACACTTGGCCCAAAAACTTGGAATTTATGGTCAGTATGCAATGCAGCTTATTATAATGCCTAATATGATTCAAATATCTTTAACAAAAGTAAAAAAAAATCAAATATAAGCAGTACCGTGTGAGGAGTTGGATAAAGATAAAGGCAATGATCATAATTCCATATGTTGGGTTGTACTGTTAGAGGGAGTGGACAGAGATGACTTTGATGAGTTATGGTAGCAACAAGCTGCAATTTGAACTCAAAAACCATGAGTTTTTAGATTCTGAAAAACAAAAGTTATCTAAAGTTAATAGATTATAAAACACACAGGAGGACAAATTACATGCTGAAAAAGATCATCAGTTTCTTCTGTAGACGGAGGCACCAAACAAGAGCGTCACATTCTATTCAGCAGATCGTGCTGGAAAAATACAATTTCTTGTGTATAGAATTTAACCCTGTAACCAATCAGATATGATATATTGTAAAAAGAATCAGTTTCCATAGCAACTATATAGCACAAAATGTGCAGTTAGATAAAAATGTTCCATACAATCCTATTTAAAATGTAACGTTAACCTGAAGGGGTTGCTTGAAAATATGGCATGAGGGATGTGCTTTTGGAGCTCCTCAGTTAAATAATTTGGAAGAGCACACCTAGGAAGAGCTGTCGAAGGACCTGGAAAAAAAATTAGGAGGCGCGGGGTAATTAATTTATTAACAATGTCAATACCTGCATCATCAGGACCTGGAATAATCAGAAGCTTACTGTGCTCTTTTAGCCGTGGATGGGAAGCAATCATTTCACCTAGCTTACCAAACTACATTCTGCATATTAAGGTTTTTGATAATTTTTTACCTTTTAACACAATAATAAAATATCTCTTCTTAATGGCAATGTTGTTAGAACTAGTAGTTATACTAATCATGACACATGACACATCAAATAATGTGGTCTAATACCAGCAATGCTGTCCTAGTTTCAGACTTATAGTCATCACTGTTAATAAATGAAATACAAACATATCGTAAGTCGAATTCACCTGAGGCTCGAATTAGAATGAAATGAACGGTTACATGGCTTAGAAGAGAAGTTTCCCATGAAAACAAATAATGAAGGTACCACTTCCACACTCTCAAAATCATCCAGAACAGTCTCTAGTTTTCTCAAAGCCTTCTCAACAGAAAAAAAAAAAAAAAAACAGCATTGAAATTATATCAAGCTACGACAAGGTGCTAGAGTAAAGGAAGGAAGAGAAACAAATCAACATTGCAAATTACCTCTTCATTGTCTAGCCAAATATCAGCAAGTATAACAAACATGTCATTGACTGTTCCTTTCTCCATCTCTCTTAGTCTGATCTATTGCAAAGGTATAGGAAAAATATATTTCCTTGGAGTATGATACCAAAAAAATTTAAGGTTTTGTAACAAAAATAAACGTGTCAGGTTTTTTTTTTTATGAGTAAGAATTGAATATGGTTCCAGGTGGTTTATAGCACTCATACACCCTGCTCACCAACTGAGCTAGACCCCCTTAGTTAAATATGTGCCAGCTGAATACAAGGAAGGGCAAAGTAAGGTTGCAGTTTCCTCTTTGGTAAAAATACCACCATCCAAAAAGTCATGCCCTGAAAGGAATTCAAGTGACTTATCTCTATCCTCCAATGGAGGAAATCCACATATTAAGACTTGTAGGAAAAAAAAGACACACCAATTATGCAGATATCATAGTGAAAATGTCAGAAGAACAAATGTACCTAATTGTCGATATTAAATCAACTTCAACAAGTCCAAGAACTTCAGAAAAAATAATCAAGACACAAGCCTTTATATATAGGTTCAAGAATGCAAGAAAGCATTCGAAAACGGAAGTTAAAGTTGTTCATTCCTTTGCTATTAGCAACCTTCAAGTCATCAATAGGCAAGCATGTTGAAACTTGAAACAATTCTTCTTCACAAGGCATGTATATTCAAAGGAAAATATTGGTTAAAAATAACATATAGGGGAGAAAATTGGCACTTCCAAAACAGCAAGGTAAAACCTTAAAAGTTGGCAACAGCCAACAGGTAAGGTCAATTTTTCTCGACGCATAATTTATTCTGTAGGTAAAAAATTGCTCCATACTACCTTACAAGTTATATTATACGATTTAAATTACAAACTAGCAAAACAGTCAACAGAAGCAATACAAAAACAAAGCCTACTGACAGTCCAATTAATATTAATATTATCACACATTCATGTAAATTTTCAAGTACAAAAACTATTAACTTTTATTTTTTGATGTTTAATGACATTTATGTGTGAAATTCTGTTTTTCTAAACACGATGAATTTTAATTCCATAAACACTGAAGTTATAAACCATGGCTTTCTTATCTCATATTTATTAGTTTATTTTTTCTCCAAGAGATTAACTAAAGAAACCATACCTCCCTCCTTGCAAGCATATCATATACCATCAAATGATGTATACAGCTCTATGCAAAACTAAGCCTACAAATACACAAGTGGTTCTCTCTGAATTCAAACAGGACTACTTAGATATTTCCCTATTAAAATCATGCAGCTACTTGTGATTTTGTGCAGGTAGCATCACTCCATCACAGGTTAGGCATAAAGACAAAAGGTGTATAAGATAACAAACACAAAAACTAGTTTCATCTTGCATCTAAAAGGGTATTTCCAATATTACAACAACAACAACAAAGCCTTATCCCACTAGGTGTCACATAACTTAGTACTCATCATTGTAGAACCTTTGAGATAAAGAAGAAAAAAACTCTAAGGTAATTAATGTTTGTTACATGTCATTAACACTTCGTTTGAAATGAAAGAAAACATTGGGATGGAAAGGAGAGGGGTTAATAATGGTGATGTATCTTTAATTTATGATTTTTTGGGCTACAACTTTTGTAACAACCCAATTTATTCACAAATTTAGGTTGAAAAAGAAGCTGATTACATTGGATTGATGTTGATGGCATCAGCCGGCTATGATCCCCGGGTGGCAGTCGAAATGTGGGAGGAGCATGGGAAATTGTTGGAGGAGGAAGACAGAATCTCAGTCATATTGTGGGAGAAAAAGCTTGACAGAATCTCAGACATATTGTGGGAGAAGCTTGACAAAATGTTTGGTTGGAACTATTTCTCTACTCATCCTTCTGAAATAGAAAGAGCACAATTGTTGGCCCAACCTAAGATAATGGAAGAAATCCTTACTATATATATAGAGATGTAAGAGTAGGTACCAAATCAGGTAGGATACCCAAACAATCTAGCTTAGTTGACAACATATGATGCAAATTAACTTAAAACAAAAGATTTTTTTTTTTGTTGTATTTGCAACACGATTCAAAATTGAAATGTGTTTTTCTTTGTATTTCCATTTTGTGTTGTGAACCAATATGAAACAAAAACGTGTGTATGTTTTGTATTGCTTTGGCACACCCCTACAAAAAAAATTTGAAACATATTTCCATTGTGTTGTGATTTGTGAACATAAATGTGCTTCGGTTAATAGTAATTTTGAGAGAAAAATGACAAGGAAACGTGGGAGTGAACTTAGAAAATTATGAAATGGGAATAGTAGTAGCCCAAAGTGCTCATCCCCTTGAGCCCATTATATGATTTCCTGCATCCAACATTTTTTGTTATTTTCAAAATTACCCTAGCAAATTTACATAATAAATTTTGTGATAATTAATTTTGGTACATTAAATATAATAGAACAAAATTAATTGTCATAAAATTTATTATGTAAATTTACATGTGCATTAAATATACATTATAAATTTTAGTGTTATATATAATGACATTAATTATTTTATAACATAATTAACCTAAATGCCTTTAACAATGCCTATATCAATCTTAGATTAGGCTAGACATAAAAAAATCAAAATCTTATTTGACTTAACCTATTTTTACCTATATAAATCCAGATAATATTTTTTGTTCCAAAAAATTATAATTATATTTTAACCAATGGAAAATATATTGGATACTTATGAACATTTCTATTTTTTTTTTGTTTTTATTTGGTAATATACTTGTCAACATTTCACTTTCTTTAATTACTTTCTTAGTTTGAATATGTTTTATAAGCTTAATTAAAGGCCACTTAGCTAAAATAAAATTAACTCGAATAGACTAGCTTGGTTCGTACTGAATAAAGTTAGACTCGTTTTGTTTATAGGAATTAAATGTTTAAATTAGAGATTATTTTAATAAAGTAAAATTAGTTTTATATTATAAAAATGTGATTTTAAAATCATCTGTTTTGTTTATATTGTCTAAAATAATTGAATTTCCATAGTAAATTTATTTAAGAAAATACTATGAAATTAATTGTAGTAATTAAATTTGTATTTAAATTATCTAATTCAGGGATAAATAAGAAAAAATTAACTGAAAAATGTTTCTTTTTAATTATCTCCAAATATGTAATGCTTGTCAACACCAATAATGACCTCATTCTACTAGGTGATATTGGCTACAAGGATCACACGATGCGATTGTGCTCTATTAAAAAAAACAAATTCTCAAAAATATTATTATTTTTAATATTTTCCTTCAATATCCTTATTGGTCTTTCTGTATCTCTTTTCACAAGACAAGATAGTTTACATAGTAATTGATTTAGCTCACAGCTTAGCAATGGTGGACTCAATGTAGCCAAACTGGAACCATTATTACCTGACATGAATACTTTGAAATCTTTGCCTAGCTGAGGAAAAAGAAATCCCCAGGATAAACATCAGCTTTCAACTAAGGCTAAAACATGAATCATAATACATTCTAATATATAAGCATACATTTGTGGAATGGTTTGTAAAATAGAGAAAACATTCACAGACAATGATCTTAATCATATATTAAGACACTGGCCTGACATGTTTTAAGAAACCCCATCCTTCCACAACTGGATCTCCAACAAAACAAACAAGCCTCCTAACTGAAAGAAACATAAAAAGAAACGAGGACATGCATTATGCAAACAGAAATATAGAAGGTTCCAAAAATTTTGAAGAGAAAAAGTATATGGTATCGTTATTGAAGTGAAGATACTTGAAAAAGTCAAAGTAAACTATGCCCCCCCCCCCAAAAAAAAAATGCAAGATAAAATCTTATAAATTGTATTACTTTGGTGCTGAAGTAATTAACAAATTCTTGACCAGATAACAAACTTTACCATCAAGCAAATCTGCGCAACCTCTGTCCTCAGATGCAACCATAAAATATATACATGGATCTTCCCGCCTTTAGGCTGCATCAACTAACCAACATCGCACAATCAAAATATGTCATGACAGCTTCCATTGTTTCTCTAGATGGATAAAAAAAAATCGACACTTACATTTTTTTCATGCAAAAATTATTGGCAGCAAATGGCATGACCAATAGAACATGTTCAAAGATGCAACTAGTTATCATCATGAAGTAGTTCAATATGTAATGCAGGGCAAGTTTGAAGGCAGTATCTGAAATAGTTAATACTAAAACCTGCCATGCTTCCAGAAAATATTTGTCTGACCTATCATGATAAGAACCCCCTAATTCTGCCCCTTCAAATTTTTCTGACAGATAGCACAATGACAGAGAAATTTCTAGCACTATTATTTCCCTCTTAAACTCAAGCTCTTACGCTTCTGGCTTAGTGCAAAACGCCTTGCCATACCATGATTATAGAATTTCTTCATATGTTCTGAGAGCCTATGAATGGCCTGGAGATCGCCAATCACTGACAGTTGCATCAAAAAGGAGTCGAACTTTTTATATGGCAGTTTTACTCCCTCATTTATCACTTCTTCCAAAAGAAAACAAGCATCTTCCATTTTATTGCAGTTAAATAGCCCCTCGATCATCACACAATATGTGTCAGTGTCCGGTCTGCAACCCCTGTTGTCAATTTCCTGCCAAGTTTCAAATGCCCCATCAGGATCATCCATCTCAAAAAACATTGAAATCAGCATATTGTATGTCTGGACACTAGGAATGCAATTCAATTCAATCATTCTTCCATAGAGTTTAAGGGCATCCTCAGACTTCTTATTGTCACAAAGGACCTTGAGAAAACAATTATAAGTAACAATATCTGGTCGGTAACTTTTGTTTCCCATCTCTTCCAAGAACTTGTAAGCTTCATCTATCTTTCCACACATACACATTCCCTCAATTATTTCCTTGTATGTTGTAACATCAGGAAGACAGCCACTGCTAATCATATGCCCTATAAGCTTAAAACAATCTTCCATTCTATCATGTTGGGCAAGAGCCACAATTATAATTGCATAAGTCTTGGCAGTGGGGGAAGATATAGTTGAACCTTTTGTCCTCATGAACTCAAAAAGATCTACAGCCTCTGTTATCATACCTGTTTTGCAGTAGGTATCGATGGCAGTGTTGTACGTGAAATTGTCAGGCCTATGACCCAGTTCAATCATTTCTTCCAGTAATTTCATCCCTCTAGTCGGGTTTCTAACCCTACACCACCCAAAAACCAATATATTATACGTCTCCGCATTAGGCTTGACCGTTTTCCTCATTTTCTTATATAGACTTTCAGCATCCTCAACCAAGCAACACTTGCACAGAGCATCCAGCAGCAAGTTAAATGCATTTATTTCTAGTTGCGTCTTCACCCTTATCCTCTTCTTCTTTGCAAACTTCTGCATATGAGTAAGATACTTCTCAGTATACTTTCTCAAAATCACCAAGAGAACTTCAGCCGGAACCATAGTCCTGTTATTCCTCTTCATATATTCCAACACATCACAAACAATCCGAAACTGTTTCACCTTGTACCTAGTACTAGATAAGATGTCCATCATATCATTATAAGCACAAGGTTCATGTGAATAATCCTCTTGATGACCAGCCCAAGTGAAAAACCTAAGTGCAATTTTTTCATCATATCTAAGCCTATGCAACCCCCCTGTAACCAAAGGGGTGGACAAAGGGATCCCCAATTGGCCAAGAGCATTCTCCATATTGTTAAATCCAGCTAAATTATCCATCACAATGCTATACACCTTATCAACGTCACTTTCAAAACCATTACCCTCCACAACACCACTCTCACTACAACTAAGATCTTTGTTCATGGAAACAGTTTCTGAACAATAATGGCGGTTAGAAACATGACAAGCAATATAATAATAGTTCAAGGGCAACGAATATTGAATCAAGTGCACACAGGAAGATTTGTTATCAGATAACGAAGGCCTTTGGCAATGAGCAAGGTGATGAAAGGGTGAAAACCTTGTATGTTGAAGTGTGGTTTCAATTTGTTGCAGAACTTTATTTCTGAAGACCTGACAATGATGGTGGGTGAGTGATGAAAAGGAAGGGTTTTTCAGAGAATTTATTATGTACCTATAAAACATACCCATCATCGTTATTTTTGGTTTTGAAATTGAAGGCAACGAAGGAAGAGTGAGAAAGGGGTTCAGAAAGAAAGATGCAGTTTTGATATCTGGGTATGTGTGGATTTTTCTGTGAATTGAGTTGAAAACAGAGGGAGAGAGAAAGAGGAGCTTACTGTGGTGGATGCTGCTGCTTCGTTTCGACGAAGAAAAGGGGACGAAGGAAAACCATAGACCTGCACCATCATTTTGAATTTTTTATTTCATGTGTGACATCGAGCTTTTATTTTTATTTTATGATTGAGAAAATTAATAATTTATGTCTATCTATCTATTTATGAATTTAATTTTAATTTATTGTCAGATTAATTTATTTACTATGTATTAAAAGTCTTCTCTTTTTTTTTTTCAGGATCTAAAAATGTATTTGAGTTAAAGTGACATAAATAGGTTACTGGACATAATGTTGGTCGACCTATACAAGTTGTGGGTGATAAGTCAAGTAAAATATATTTGGATTCAATTAGGTTTCTAAAATAAAACTGAGTCCTATAAAAATAAATTTTGGGGACTTTTAGTGAGTACTTATAGGCTAAGTTTGCTCTCATTGATAAATCAGGTTAAAAAAACCTACATTAAATATGGATTCAAAATTTAAAGTTAAAAAAAAGTCATACATTGCAATTGATAACCTCTATATTTGAGTGGGTCTTTTAAATTAACATTTCTCATGTACACTCTCTCTTTTTATTTTTTATTGTGCACAACTCACATGTCTTTTAAACCTTAATCAATAATTAATGATAATATTTAAAAATATAAATATATTTTTTGTTGAACTGCTAAGATCAATGGAATTTCTTTATACAAATGACGCAATATTCTTTTTCTTATATTTTCAACAATTTAAAAACATTTTTTTCTTAATTTTTTTGGTATAAGCTACTATTATCGTAAAAGATAATTCAATAAATAATATAATCTATTTTGGTTTAGTAGATTTTTGTAACATAACTAATAGAACTTCTCGTAAAAAGATTATGGTTAAGATGTATATCAGTTTTTATTATATACTGATGAAAAGTTTTAGTAACACATAAAACTGATTCACAACTATAATCTTGAGTCTTTAAAATGTTTTTTTTCCTCCACTTCTCTTTTCCTTCATCTTTAATAAAATTTACTTGCATTATAATATTATATGATAATAGTGCCTTCTCAGGAGTACCAAACTAACACCTCAAAAAGACAAAAGAGAAAATGTTCTCTTAAGCAAGAACAGCAATGACTACTAGAATCCGTCATGCATTGCCATTGCTTATTGCTACATAGCCATTACACACTCACATATATGCACATAGATAACAAACCACCAACTTAACTCACAACAAGGTTGCCATAAGGCAAAAATATATGGTAAGCCTAACATGCTCCAAGTCTCTTGCCATCCACAAGTCGCTTCCAGTACAAAGCAATCTCTTTCTGAGTCTCTATTGCACTCTTAACCTTCTCACTAGTCTCACTAGTGATGGCTGTGATATGAGCAACTTTGGTAGTGAGGGGGCTAGGAAGTGTGTCCAAGAGCTTCACAACCTTCTCTATGTCAGCAGCAAGTCTCTCGGCCAAGCCACGGCTGAAATCCTCCCTGATCACCACCCGGAGGACCGCTATGTGTTGCGCGTCCGGTGGCATTGTATAGGCCGGAACTATCCACCCGAATTTTCTCAGATGGTCTGCTATCTCAAACACCGTGTGTTGGCTACTGTCTTTCAAGGAAAAGGCTACAAGTGGCACGCCAATATCCTTTGAGATGATGTTAAACCGCCCTGTTCTCTCAATTCCTTCCTTCAAAACTCTTGCATTCTCCAAGCAATTTTCCATGATATTTTTGTAACCCTTGTGTTCATAAGAGCAAGAAGAATAACCAAATGTGTAAGAGGAAATAAATATTGCACAAAATGGCACTAAGGTACCAATTTAACATGAAGTGTATGATTATTCGTAATGTTTACACAATGAAGCAAATATGTGTGCAATTCTGCCTTGGATGTCGCTAAACCATTCACCGTGCAGTTGTTATTTCTAAATTTTGGTTTATCAATCAAATTTGTGGACACTGATGAATTTTGAAACTAATCAAGTACTCTCTTCTTGTATATCTTCATTGGGATTTGATAACAGGGAGAAACAACCAAGAAAATTGATGCATCTGCATATTAATATAAGTTACATTGATTTTGGTTTAGCCAAAGTTTTGGCCATTTGAACTAATGGTTTCATTCATGTTAATAGCTGTAACTTTGGTGATTGGTGAATATCATTCTTGTCATGAAGTCGATGTTATTGATTTTTAAACAAGTTAATCTAGTAAGCCAAATCCCATATATCATACAGCCGTAATTGAAAACTATTATTAAGTGAATTCTGTATGAGTATACGACAAAGAAAAAAGTGAAACGATTACCTCAAAGCCAAGCCGAATCAATTGATAATATTGAGCTATAATTTGACTAGATCCTGTCAACAGAAATACAAAGAAATGTGAAGGACAAAAGAAAAAGAATATTATGCTAAAACATTCATATGATTGCCATAGAAACCAAATAACACTAATGGATTTCCCCATGCTTATTATTACAAGTATCTAATAAACATATTTAAAGAATTAGATGTATACACACAACCCTTTTTATCACATGTATGATGCAGACAAATTCTATGGGGTTGAACAGGATTTTGTTTACAAGAACACAAGTTTTGAAACAAAGTTTTCCTCCCAAAAATAGCTTGCAAACAACAGCACTCAAACAAATCTGTTTGAAATTTAGCAATAACATTCAGAGGTCTCATAAAATCTACATTTTGGGGTAGGACTTAAGCAGATTCAAAATTATAAAGGGCAAACTCAATCTAAAGTTCTCAATAAAACATCATTTTTTTCAGACAGCAAGGCATTATTGAATCAGAGATAACATAGCACTCTAAGCTGAAATAAGATAGTTGCTGCTCACTTAAAAAGGGTTTTGATGGATTCTATCATTTAGACAAAGAAAGCGAGAGAGAGATTCTTCAAAACATCTATTAATTGCATTTTGAACTAAATACTTTGGCAATGAGACATACAAAGGAGTTATAAGATTGACTTGATGGTAAAAGGAGAAGGGAGGAAGAGAAAAGTCGAGGATTGGATTCCTCTGCTAACAAAAATACTAAAAATTAATAATTAACATTTGCCGATAAAAAAAAAGTGAGACATATACAAACCGCCTAAACAGCATATATATACAAAGATATTAATTGCATAAAAAAAATCAAACACATGTATCAAGTCATATATTTGTTACCTTTGGAGAAATTCAATGTGAAAGTGGGCTGATCAGATCCAAGATAATTTATGTGAAAAACAAGTTCATCTGGCAAGTCATCTTTGCTCCTCCAGACAACCCAACCAACACCAGGGTAGACAAGACCATACTTGTGGCCACTAACATTGATGCTTTTCACCAACGGCAAACGGAAGTCCCACTCTAAATCAGGATATAGAAATGGGGCAATAAACCCCCCACTGGCAGCATCTACATGAATTGGGGTATCCCAACCTGTCTCCTTGTTCTTTTCAGTGAGAAGTTCATTGAGAAGCTTCACATCCTCAAACTCTCCAGTCATAGTTGATCCCAAAATGGCTGCAACACAGATGGTGTTCTCATCTACCATTTCAACAGCTTTCGCAGGGTCCATCACATAGTATCCCTCTTTGAGTTTCACTTCCTTGAGCTCTACCTCAAAGTACCTTGCAAATTTTTCCCAACAAACCTGCAACGAACATCAAACATTGAGGTCTAAAGGCCCCAAAGTCTGGCACATAGTTACCAAATACTTGGTATGGCTACGCAATTCGTCACTTTTTACATTATTATTATAGGAAGAGATAAAAGGTTGGTTGGGTGGTTAAGAAAGAATGGAAGGAGAGAATGGTCACAGGTTCAATTCCTTCTGCTAACAAAAACTAACAAACTAACAATAAACATTTGACGATAAAAAAAATGTTATTATTATAGGACTTTCTCAAAGAGAACCAGTATGCAGCATGTGGTTCGGTGAATTCCGTAAGCAGTACAAAGGGTTATTGAGAGAATTCTTAACTATATTGTGCCACATTAATCACTAAAGCACTTTGGTTCTACACTTCTACTATATTTCAAAGTAAACATACTAGATTACATGTACCTATTTCCCATTATATGATCATGCACGTAACACAAATTAAAAGTTGTTTGAAACTACATGGCATCAAACACAATTTGAGACCCACCTGCACATTAGCCCCAGTAACTATATTGGGCTTATCATATGGTTTGCCTTCTGCTTTTCTCTTTGTCTGCCATTTCCTTTTAAAAGCAAGACCTGCCAACATTATTGCCTCTGATGACCCCACAGTTCCCACACCTACTGCAGTCTCCTCTTCACTTATAGGAGCATGGAATAGATTTGCTATTATATTAACACAACGGTTCTGCAGAATTTAACAATATGAAACTAATCAATCTTTCAGTCTCAAAAACTTCATCTGAAAATAATCAGTTTTACAGACTTCAAATTTACTAGTGAACTTCAGATACAGAACATAGGTATGCAATGATTTTGCTTAAAACAAAGTAATCTACTATGAATCTTCATCTGACAACAAAAAACATAAGATCTAAGAAGTTACCATCAGATATACTAAATTTTCATATGTATCAGAAAAATCAGCAGTACTTTATTTTTCTTAATACCCTACATTTTCTTTGAAAAAATCCCTTTTATCCAAAAGGCAATTTGAGAGGAGAATGATAATTTTAGGGGGGCAAAGGAAGGGGAAAAAATAGAAATATTTGGCATACAACAAACTAAAATCCAACATAATTAAACAAATGAATAGTCAAACACTTTCCCACTATAATAACTTAAAAAAATAAAACATATTTCAAACAATTCTATTTATTTTAACAAAGGTTTTAAATTTCGGTCAGAGTCTTCTCCCCATCCTTGATATCGCAGAAAATTGTAGACAAATACGGCCTATGCAGCTACAATTGTGGTCATGAAGACCTGAACTTGACGTTGCTGCCAAAATTCCAGTTACAGACTACTTTTTAAAAACCTTTTTTGACAGACCGAACTTCAAGGACCTAAATGTCATAATCAGATATAATAAAGACACCAAAATACTCAAGGAAGAGAGAGAAGTGACACACAGACAGACCTGGAGCTCAGTGGTGACAGGATACTCATCCATATCAACATAGTTTTTGTTAAGTGAAGCCATTATGAGCTTGTCACACTCAGGCTCCATCCAAGTGGTCACAAACGAAGCCAAGTTGAGCCTTGGTGCACCATCCAACATCAACTCATCGTTTATTATCTGAAAAGCTGCATCCTTTGGTATTGATTTCTCTGGCATCTTGAATCTGCTCTCAACATTTTCATCACAAACAAAGAAATTAACCTCGTTTCAATAGAAACCAACTCATATATTTGTTTTATGCTTTCTTCAACAGAATGGACCAACAACAAAGTGTGAAGTTCTGAGAAAAAGGAACGTACTTTGGAATAGGATCACGCACATATCTGGAAGCAAAAGTAGAGTTTAGGCTCTGGTCTTTTTCATCTGGGTGAGTGGCAGTGGATGTGAGAACCATTTTTGGATGCTTTTTTTTCTTCTGAGCCAATTATCTAAGTTTGAAACAGGGTCACCACTTATATTATATTAGGAGATGATAATTTTTTTAATCTTTTTTTGGGTAGAATCCAGAAGGTTAATTAAATTCCATGCAATCATGGTACCGTAAGATATTTTTCTTGCTTTAATTATACCGTTTTAATAACTGTGGGTGGTCCAGTGTTTGCCACTTTGGTACCATATTGATATTGATACTTACATTGTATTTTCATCTAGCTCTTGCTTATTACGTTACATAATTTATTACATGTTCTACTTTTAATTTTATTAGCAAAATTTAATTAAATTGTTTTTAATAAGTAAGCATGATGAGAAATCTCACAACACGTAGATAACAAAAGGACCGACGTGGTGACAAGTGAGCACCTAGAAAAAGTGAAGTTTCTGGCTGTGCTTTATAATACTTGATTGCAAGTCCTTGTGATTGTGGTTTGGTGAGTCTTTGTCGCAGGCGAGGCAAGGCCACGCACTCATCCTGAAACTGAACATGTTCTCGGACACCCACCTCACCACCAGCCTTCTCTCTTTCTACGCCAACGCTCTCTCACTCTCCCTCACCCTCTCCTCCCACCTTCCCAACCCCACCCTCTTCTCCTTCGCTCTCTCCCAACACTTCCCCCACGTCCTCACCGCCTTCTCCCACCTCCACCCCCGACGCCTTCCTCCTCCCCTCCCCCCATCGTGTCCTGCGCCTCCCTCCGCGCCCTCAACTCTGGCCAACAGCTCCACGCCTTCGCCGCCGCTTCCGGCTTCATCGCTGACTCCATTGTCCCTCCTCCTTGATCCACATGTACCTCAAATGCGACCGAATCCGGGATGCCCGGAAACTGTTTGATATGATGCCTGAGAGGGATGTGGTTGTCTGGAGTGCCATGGTTGCCGGCTACTCGCGCCTCGGCCTCGTGGACGAGGCCAAGGAGTTTTTTGGGGAGATGCGGAGTGGTGGGATGGCGCCCAATTTGGTATCGTGGAATGGCATGCTTGCTGGGTTTGGGAACAACGGGTTGTACGATGTGGCGCTGGGGATGTTTCGGATGATGTTGGTGGATGGGTTTTGGCCTGACGGGAGTACTGTTTCGTGTGTGCTTCCTTCTGTGGGGTGCTTGGAGGATGCGGTCGTGGGGGCTCAGGTTCATGGTTATGTGATCAAGCAGGGGTTGGGGTGTGACAAGTTTGTGGTTAGTGCCATGCTTGATATGTATGGGAAATGTGGCTGTGTCAAGGAGATGAGTCGGGTGTTTGATGAGGTGGAGGAAATGGAAATTGGGTCGTTGAATGCTTTTCTTACTGGGTTGTCGCGGAATGGTATGGTTGATGCCGCGTTGGAGGTGTTTAACAAGTTTAAGGACCGGAAAATGGAGTTGAATGTTGTGACGTGGACGTCGATAATTGCTAGCTGTTCGCAAAACGGGAAGGATTTGGAGGCTTTGGAGCTTTTTAGAGATATGCAGGCTGATGGGGTGGAGCCTAATGCTGTGACAATCCCGAGCTTGATTCCTGCTTGTGGGAATATTTCGGCGTTGATGCACGGGAAGGAAATTCATTGCTTTTCTCTCAGAAGGGGGATTTTTGATGATGTATATGTAGGTAGTGCATTGATAGACATGTATGCCAAGTGTGGGAGAATTCAGTTGTCCCGGTGTTGTTTTGATAAGATGTCGGCCCCGAATTTGGTTTCATGGAATGCTGTTATGAGTGGGTATGCAATGCACGGGAAGGCTAAGGAAACCATGGAAATGTTTCATATGATGCTGCAGAGTGGCCAGAAGCCTAATTTGGTTACATTCACATGTGTTTTATCAGCATGCGCGCAAAATGGCCTGACAGAAGAAGGGTGGCGCTATTATAATAGTATGTCCGAAGAACATGGCTTTGAGCCTAAAATGGAACATTATGCTTGCATGGTGACACTTCTCAGCCGTGTTGGAAAACTTGAAGAGGCTTACTCTATCATTAAGGAAATGCCATTTGAACCCGATGCATGTGTACGGGGAGCCTTGCTAAGTTCTTGCAGAGTTCACAATAATTTGAGTTTAGGCGAGATTACTGCAGAGAAGCTTTTCCTGTTAGAACCAACCAACCCTGGGAACTATATTATTCTGTCCAATATCTATGCTTCAAAGGGCTTGTGGGATGAAGAAAATAGAATACGTGAAGTGATGAAAAGTAAGGGATTGAGGAAAAACCCAGGCTATAGTTGGATTGAAGTTGGACACAAAATACACATGCTTCTTGCTGGTGACCAATCACATCCACAAATGAAAGATATTTTGGAGAAGTTGGATAAATTGAATATGGAGATGAAAAAGTCTGGTTACCTCCCTAAGTCTAACTTTGTGTGGCAAGATGTGGAGGAACATGATAAGGAGCAGATATTGTGTGGGCACAGTGAGAAGTTGGCAGTAGTATTAGGACTACTCAACACAAGTCCAGGACAACCTCTTCAAGTGATTAAGAACCTGAGAATCTGTGATGACTGCCATGCTGTGATTAAAGTAATAAGCAGATTGGAAGGAAGAGAAATTTATGTAAGGGACACAAATCGTTTACACCATTTCAAAGACGGAGTTTGTTCTTGTGGAGATTTTTGGTAAATTGATCTTGGTTGTCTGGGGACTATCTTAAAGAGGAGAGTCAATTCTCTGCCACTGGTCCTTCCAGTGATAAGAAAACCGATAATAATCAAGATTATTTGAATTGACAAGAATTTTATGCCATGGAGTTAAACTTCTCGAGAATGCAGATATGTGTGCTTCATCTTTTGGTGACTGGCAGCTAAATAATTCTCAGTGGCTCCAGTCGTTTTCAGTATGGTAAACTTTTCTCTTCACTTCCCTTTGTTCTTGTAATCAAGATTTATAGCAGCCTGATGGAGGGGAGACAAATTTCAGGTCTCAGTATGCAACTATGCGGGCAGAAAATTTGAGGAACTCTGACATTATTACTTGTCTAATTATATTATTTTCTATTATTTGAAGCCTTTTAATGGTTGAGAGTTGAGAGTTGAGATTTGAGAATAAGTATCTGTGAAGCTAGTTGACATGTTAATGTAAATGGCTTTCATATGGGCCCTCCTCTGTCCTTTTCATAGCCTGATATGCTTTTACCAGCACGATTGAGGAACGACGTGACGAGGAAGAACTCCAAGAAAATTGCATATTGAATTGCCAAACCACCTACTTTCTGGCTCTTTCCAACAACCTTTTTGTGACTAACATATCGTCTAGGATATTTTCCGGAGAACTCATGGCCCGATTCTGTAGATTTTACAAGGGTCATTATGTCCATGTTAGTGATAGATACCTGAGTTTGCATCAATTAGTAGATTCAAACACATGTTAATTTGTGATACTTCTCCTCAGAGTCTTCACAGGCTCAAAATCTTCCAGAAATTTTTTCTCTGGAGCAGAGCATGAATTTCTACTATTTACATTGCTTTTGTCAAATGGAATTAAATTTTTTATCATAATAAATGTTGCTTCTTTAACTGTGACTTTATGTGGGTATGAAGGCACAGTTTAAGGATATCTGATGAATTTTAGAGATGATATTCGTTTACTTCTGTTGCATGACAATGCGAATTTTGGGATTCTGCAATTGGAGAAGCATCCATTGGCAATTTCTAGAGATATTGTTAATTTGTTACTTAATCCTTTTACTTGCTTGGCTGCAATTGATTTTTAGGCTTTGATTCTCCTCATTATGGGATTCAGTAGTAACGCACTACTCTCAACTTGTACAAGATTCTGGGGAGACCAGCATACATTTAAGAAGCATACCAGCATGTTAGCAGTTTGCCTTGTGTTTTTTTTTGTAGAACTAGGGTAAATGAGCCTTTATTTGAATTGATCATTCAACATAGAATTCGATGAGATATATCTAAACTCGAATGAGATTTGGATATTTTATCTCTGTTAAGTTTTAACTTCTATATATTCTTATTAAAAATTCAGAAGTACCAGTGCATATGAGAGCAACAGCCTTATAATTGTAGCTAATAATTCTCCGTTTGGTTTTAATTCTTGTAAAGTATGGTTGTACTTTACAGGACAGAGTGAAGTTATAACTGTTATTTAGAAAATCAATTGTTGTTATTACGATAAAAATCATAAAATATATGTACATTTATAGCAAACTATGATAATTTTAACTGTTGATTGTTATTAATAACTAGATCTAAATCCTTTTTGTAAGTCATGGAGTCTAACAGTGATAAGGCCCAAATGTTTGAAAACCTACTTGTTAAGTATTGCCTAAGGTTCTTCACATGCGCAACTATACCAATATCCTTTGCCAAAATCCCCCAAAAATTCCTCAAGGTAAAATGTTTTTTCAGAGCGCCTACATTACTTTCTTTTATCCGTAAAAATTGAAGTCAAGCATCAAAAAATTTATAACAGTTCACGCATTTTGTTTAATCAATTGAACTTCACCCTCTTAGTAAAACACTAGAGCCTATATTACTTTATTGTTTAAAGGTTTTATTGCATTTATATGCCCCTTTATTATTAAAACAACTATTCACTTAAATTTATTGCAACAAAAATATATACTAAAAACCTTCTTACATTTATTACTTACTTTTTGGCACATGTTATTAAGTTGATCGCTTTATTGTGATAAATTAATGGAATGATCAATTTGATCTAACCGATAATTTTTGTGATTAGATGAGTATGTAAAATAGTTTAATCATCTTTTTAGATATTGAATGACTAAATTGATATTCAAACACTTTTAGAAGAAAAAAATTATGTAGGTAAATTTTTTTTACAATTTGGATTTGAGTTTAACAATTATACAAAACTGGCTAGAAAAATGATGATTACTCTTTACTTATATACTCTATCTTATTATTATCTCGAGTCGATGTAAGACTTGAATTTTTTCAATAAATATATTTTTTTGGTACATTTTTTCTTTTTCTTTGGTGCAACAATAAGTATTACATTTGGGCCTAGATGATTGAATTTTAAGCAATACTACTTATTGATTTCTCATAATTTAAGGGTTAATGTTGGATACTTGGGATTCATGAATCACGATCATAATTGATTATGTTTAGGGAAATTCAGGGATGATTTCTTGTGGGTAGGAATGAAAGTAGTAGAGATTATCCATTGAAAGTCTATGATTCGGTCTGTGTTAAAGTTTGGTCTGTCCCAACTTATTTAACAAAAATGTTAAGTTTAAACTTTTTAAATAACTTATTCAATTAAATAGGTCAGACTATAGACTAATGTGATCATAGGCCTTAAGAAAAATCTATTAAGTCACTGATCTATTTAGTAATAATATTTTATAATAAAAATATTATTAATATGATATATGACATTACAATTATTTTATTTAAATTACAAAATTATTTTAATAATTTGATGATTCAAATCATTTTAGTCAATATTTAAAATAGGTTAGTTGATATAAGTATATATAAGAAACAAGAATATAAACTCTTTTTTCTTTTAGTGAGACCTAAAATACTTTTTTAATATGTCTCATGTAATATTTATAAATAAATTTTATTCATATCTTACAATTTAAAATTATCTTTTATTTTTAATGAAAATATTTGATTTTATTTAAAAAATAATATTTTTTACACTTTTGAACATTATATAAACTTTTAAATGAGTTACCAAAACTAATAGACTTTTACAAAAATCAAACTCAAACCTAAAAATAAATCCATAACATATTTAAATTTAGTCAACAAATAATTCGATCTAATTCAATCCATTGACGCAAAAGTAAAATAACTTAGTACTTGGACTGACTTGTGCTCGTCCAAATGACATTGATTCTTTCATTGGTTCTGAAATCTATTATTTCTCACTTTCATTACTATTACTATATATATTGAAAGAAAGACAAGACACCGCGTTAGACACGTATCTCCCTGTTTTCTATTTTTGGCCAAAAACATTTCTTAAAGGTTAAGATTTAAGAAACAAGCCACGTGTCAAGTGGGTGATTTGACTATTTCAGCCTACATGAAAGATAACTAATTACAGTGTGTTTGATGCCGCGGAAGAGAAAGGACAAAGTAAGAAAAGGGGAGTGGGATTTTGTGTGGGGAAAGAAGGCAAGAAATAAGGGCAATTGGTCAAATATGGATTTTGATTCTTAAAAATGTTAGACAATAATAAATTAATATCTGAAATATTAAAATTTAAATGCAAAAATTTGATTTTACATGGGTTTTTAAAATCATTATTAACTTTCAATGCTCTAAAGTTCAAACCATAATCAACTATATATGTTAGAACATAACATAATCAATTGTCTTGTAACATAATTGATAATATGTTGTTTGGTCTTACGAGAAGTTAAAATCTAACAAAAATAAAATATAAAATTTGTGTTAAGTATTGAGAATTAATATTGACTATAACAAATTTAACAAATAATATCTTTTCATGCATGAAATTGGAGTCATATAATTTTAATTTCTTATCGATTAATATTTTGAAAGTATGCAAATTATACAAAATTAAAAAATTAAATATCTTTCTTTTAAAATAGGAAGATAAAAATTAAAAATTTTAAAAAATATTAAAACTAAATATTTTTATTTTAAAATAAAGGAATAAAAAGTACAAATTTTAAAAAATAAAAAATCACAATTAAATTTAAGCCTCGGTTTGATATGACACCTTTTAAAAATAGGAAAATCACATATCTTTCAAAGAAAAATATAAAATCGTATGATAAGTGATAAAATATGACAAGAAAAAAAATAAATTAAGTGATAATAATAAAAAAATAATTTTTTAATTTTATTTAGTCATTAATAATATATATGATAAATAATAATTACTTTAAAATTATTTCCATAACATTTAATTTTCTGATTGATTCACCCTACGAGAGTCTTTCCATTCACATTGCATAACTATTAAATTTTAAAAAAGAAATTAAATATTCGGAAAAATAGATTATTCAAAAATCACAGCTCCATCTAAAATCTAAATTTTGACCATTAGAATCCGTTCAGTATAGAAAAAAGAAAATAAATTCTGATGAAAGTTTTTTTTTATTAAAATAAAGTGTAAAAATTGAGTTATATGTTATTTTATTATTCATTTTTCTTTTCACTATTTTTTATGCAAACGTCGTACCCGAAGGTGCGAACTTGTTAAAGGGGGCAAACAGGAAAGTGTCAGGGAAAGACCCTCACGAACACAATGCTTTGTCACGGTTCAAGCTGCTTACTTTCTGCTTTGTTCAGACAGTATTCAGGAAATTGTCGTGAAAGTTGCCTCAAAGACTCAGACTCAGTCACCATATTATTCACCTTTTCTCTGTTCTCACTCATGGCCCCTTTACAATCCTTACCTATATCAGTGAGAGTTTCCTCTCCTTTTATGCCATGCTTTACTTTCAAATGTCTGCATTGTGACACTGTCAAGCGTTTAGTGGGGGTTCTGACTTCTGAGTATTTTGTCACCTTAAACAGGTCTCTTACCCTTAGTTTCCTTGTTTTTCTTTACTTGGAAATGGAATCCATCATCTTTTATTCATTTAACTTCTTCATGCAATCATGCCCTTTTGCTTGCTTTGGTCACTCTTATTATATCATGCATGGATTCTACATGGGGTAGTGCCAATTACCATATTTCTTCGGTGGTTAATGATGTCACCATTTTTAATGCTTTTTTTAGATGATTATCACTTTTAATGAGGTTTCTTCTTCTAACCACATTTTTTTCACCTGGAAGGTTTAAACTCATTGCTTAACGAATCCAAGTTTAATTTCACTTGGACCAACATACAATGTTGTTCCTTGGAAAATAACTCAGTTTTAAGATATTGAGACCATGTTCAACAAGCTTGGTTAGTGGAGGGGATGAACTTATGGTGGGTTATATTTAATTATAGTAATAGTCCATGCTTTACTTTTCATTTTCATTTCTTAGGAAGTAATGAGATAGAGGACCCCCTGATTGAACCTGTATAATTTGGAAACCTACTGGTGCTTCCACAAAAGCTGTTGGATTTTTTTTTTCATTATTTTTTCTTGATGAAGGCAAGGGATTTTGTGAAGAGGAGGAATAGAGACAATATGAGTGGGGATGAGGGAGTTTCCAAAATAAATAAATAAATTAGACGAAAACAAACCTCAACTGAAGAAGAATGAACTCACCAATAAAATCTTTGGATGTTGTTTTCCATCATTTTTATGTGTTTGTATAATGGATCAAAAATTTTGAATTGTTCTAACAACAGTTCCAGTTATTTGAGTCTTGATTGGATGGACTGTAAGTATATGTGAAAGAGATTCCTTGTATCCTTATAGTACATTAAGTTTCGCATGGCTTATTCACTTATATACGGGTCTTTGGATGCTTTTCATGCTGCCCCTAATGTTTTGTTTCCTTTTATTTATTCATTGTTTTGAGTATAGATTGAATTAGTTTTGACTTTGATATTGCTGTTTTGACATAGAAATGTAGGTATTTAATATTTTTGTTAATTTGCAGAACACATGGCTAATTTTGAGAAAGATGAGGTGCCAATTTTCTCAGATATTCATCCTAAACTATCAAATGAACTTGTTGATTCTAAATTCCCAAGGCGTGTACCTAGGACTCGAAGTGTATCAATTTCTATTCCTGCGACACTCACAGAGCCATATGAAAGAGATACTAATCTTGTGGGATACACTGGTCCCCTACGGAGTCAGAGAAAAACTCCATTCGATCAGATGAGTGGTCCATTGTATGTTACCAATAAACCTGGAAACCTTTTCCGGCAGAATAGAGTGGCACCAGAGTACCAAACAGCAGAAAGTAAGACAGAAAATTTTCCTTCATGCTGTGGCATGGGTGAAAATGATTTGCAGAACAACTATGCTGGCAAGAATGAACATTTAATTAGGTCCGGTCCCCTTGGAATGTGTAATGATCCGTATTGTACAACTTGCCCAACTTACTTCAAGGCTACTCAACAAATGACTTCAAAAGCTTCGGGTATATTCAATCCTAAGGTATCTTTCTTCCTAAAATAAATTATCCTTTTTTTCTCTTTTAAGAAGCTAATGGCTACTATATGTTGAAGTTGCCTTAGATTACACTTTGTGGCAAGGTTCTTAAATTTTTTGTGTGTATCATGCTCAAGAATTTTATTCTACATGTGTATATTTCTGCTATGGAGTTTTATTATAAGAATCTCTTATGATTTGATATGATGATTCTGTAATGATGCCTAGGTCATTATTTGAACTATACTACAGCTACTCAAACAGCCAATGGTTTCTATATTTATAAATAACTTATGTTATTCTTATTGTGGATTACTATGATGTTTATATAGTCTTTATTTTGTTTAAGTATTTTTTCAGTATCAAGCAATTAAATGTAATGAGATGTGGAATACTGGTGTTGGACCCAAAATAGGGTTACATGTCATCGTGTGAGGTGTGTACATGCATAAACAAAAAAATGTCACAATTCTTGTTATAATCTTTTTTTTTGGTTATGTAGGCAATACATTTCAATTTTTTAAATGTATTTTTCAATTTGTAGACATTTTATCTTATGAATCACTTTGACAATATTAGCTTCTGTTACTCAACAAATTTAAACTTTGATTATTTTCAGTTTCGCAATACCCTCTATGGGGATGCTAGGGATTGGGCAAGAAGACTTTTTGATTTCTTGATTCCACTTGTTCCTAGAGTTATGAATCCTCATAATAGACTTGTACAACAATGGAATAAATTTTTTGCAATTTGTTGCTTGGTGGCAATTTTTGTGGATCCATTATTTTTCTTCTTGCTCTCTGTGCAGAAGGTATGGTTCCCCCCCCCCCCCCCTCCCCTCTTTATTTTAATTCTAAATATTCTTAAGTTGTATCGAGTTAGTTAGTAATCTTTGTTTACTGATACAAGCTCTAATCACTTCATAACAAATAATTATATCAATGGCATGGAGATCCTTATATCTTAATATGGTCAAGAAGCACTCCAGCTTGTCAAGACACCTTAGAATTTGGTGTTTTCATCTTATTTTATTTCATATTGATCAAATCTATAGCCGTTGAAACTATATAATAGAAATTGTATTTAAATTGATGAGTTTGTCTTTGCATGCTAGAAAAGCCGAATAACTTGCCTCAACTAGTGTTTATCAAGTGGCTATTTACATTTCACTATTATAAATGATGATAATTTAACCTTTGACATGATAAGAAATATTCATCAACTAATTGCCTGTTGAGATCAAAGCTTGGACTGAACCTTGGCCTTTAAATTTGCTATATAGATTGGAGTATGTTGGATACATGCCTCAAACAAAACTATAAAGTCAGTAGTCATTCACTATAGATAAGGCAGGATGATAGAAATATCCATGAAATCAAGTTCTCTCTGCAAAGGAAATAGATAAAAAACAGAATTGATATCTTTTCCAATACTCTCTTTTATTATTTTATTGACCTAAATTGTATTCGCAAAAGAAGGAAGTTAATTTATAGGTGTTCTCCTAAGTGGTTTATAAGCATCATTATTCAATTAATAGTCACTATGTGATTGATGTTGTCGTTGATTAAGTAAATTAACTTATCTTCAATTCTCTGGGAAGTCTATTTGCTTACGTACTCTAATTTTTCTGGCTTCTTGTATTCAGAACCATCAATGTATTGTTATAGACTGGACTATGACAAAAATGCTGGTTGTACTTAGAAGCATGAATGATTTCATACACTTCCTAAACATTGTTCTTCAGGTAACTTTTAAGAATTTTCATGCAGTTGTTTAATTCTTTTGTTTTAATTGAGTAACTGTTAGGTCTTGGAATTCGAGGACCAATACAAGCCTCCTGAGAGAGAAAAGAAGAGAGAATTTTTCTGGTAATTTTTATTATATTCCAAAAGAGAAGCGCTTCGTACATATATACTGCTAGATGCCAGGGAACAAACTCCTGACAGCAATAACAGAAAGATAAACGCAATCATGGAATATCCTAACCGAATGATATCCATAATATTCCACACTATCTAAATGGCGCGATTTGGTGGTTTCCTGAATGATGCCTACTATTAACCATGCTGTACGTACTCCCTTAAGTAGGCTGGAGGTGCATCCTTCCTTTTGGGCCTTGTAGTGCTTACTTCCTGCAGATCCCCTGTGTCATTCGTACCTCCCTGTGTCATTCGTATCAGTAACTATTTTTCTTATATTAACATAGAGATACTATATTGTTACTTTGAGACATATATTTAAGCTGCTTTTCTATAAATTTTAATTTTTTTCACATTCTATGTTTGTAAGAGGATAGAACATAATCTGCTGAATGTTCCTTAAAACAACTTCATGCTATTTGTTTTCTTTTTGCATCAGACATAAAATCTGTCTATTATAATAAAAACTTTCTATTGAATTTAAAATTTGGATTCCATTTTGTTCCAATTTTATTTTTCCTTTGAGCTGTGTAACAGTCACAACTATGATTAGTGATAACTGTGGAGGTTGAGACTGTAGTGTGCCTGTTATGTTTGCACCAAAAGAAGAGTGACAGACTGACGGTCTTGAATCTTAAATATACTTTTATTTGTTCACAAGTCTAGGTTGGTACTCTGATGATGCAGCAGAGCACAACTAATTCTTTCAAGTTGATTCTCTGCAGTTTAGGTTGGCTTATGTGGCTCCTGAGTCGAGGGTGGTTGGTGCTGGGGAGTTAGTTGACCATCCTAAGAAAATAGCCCTTCACTACCTTCGGACATCTTTTGTTATTGACTTATTTGTTGTACTTCCACTTCCTCAGGTAAGTCTCTCCTCATCTCTCTTGCTTATTATAACTTCAGTATCTCATATGTCTAATCATCTAATTTGTGTGCTTGTTTTATGTACAAGCATGCATAAAGTAACAGCAATTATCTGATTTTGTTTATGGTCGCTAAATCTAAGATGCAATGTGTATTGCCGTCATTAAATTTTCAGTTGCCATATATATATGAAGATCTTACCAGTAAAGTGATCCATCCTTAGAAAGAAAATTTTCTCCCCACATAATCTGCTTGCCCAGTTAAATTTAATGCTTTCCCTTTCCTTGTTTTGTTTAGGATATTATAATTTTCTTTTTAAAGAACTTCAGATTATTTGGGTGTTTGATCTGTCAATAAATGTGACGTTCTCTTAATTTCTTTCTAAGCTGAATCCAGTTCTACATCCTCATGTTTGAAATTCAGATGTTATGTATTTATTGTTCTCATTGGTGTGGACAACCTGAGGAATAATATGTATTGGTTTACTATCTTTTTAGTCCCTAAACTTTTTAGGATTTCTGTTTAAGTCCTTGAATGGTTTTTAGTTCCTCAATTTTTTTTCCTTACTTTTAAGGATGAAAAAAATTTAAGGGACTAAAAATAAGGACAAAAAAAAGTTAAAAGACGTTAATAACTTCGTACCCCATTGCCCAGAGGCTCTTCGCTATGCGAAGGTATGGGGGAGGGATATTGTACGCAGCCTTACCCTTGCATATGCAAAGAGGCTGTTTCCGGATTCGAACCCATGACCAACAAGTCACCAAGGCACAACTTTACCGCTGCACCGGTCAAAAAAGGTCAAGGGACTAAAAGCAGAAACTTTAAATAGTTTAGGGACTAAAAAGATAGTGAACCCATATTTACTTGTGTCCATGAACATATATGTCTAAGAATGAATAGATGGAATCAGAAGAAGGAAAGATTGAAAGGATATGCCATTTGTTATGAACATAGAAGCAATTTTGGGTGTATATACATGCCTAACTCCTTGTCATGGTATAATTCTGTGAAATATTTGCAGATATTCATATTGTTTGTCCAACCGAAACACTTGGGGTCATCAGGAGCAAACTATGCAGGTTTCTTCCTACCGAAACACTTGCGTATCGTGATCATTGTTCAGTATATTCCCAGATTGTGTAGGTTTCTTCCTATGCTAATTTCTCCAACAGGATTAATATTTGAGTCACCATGGGCAAGTTTCTTTATAAATCTTTTTACCTTTATGCTATCTGGCCATGTTGTTGGATCATGGTGGTACCTCTTCGGTTTGCAGGTAGGTTAAGGCCTTTCCTTTATATAATTGTATTTTCTTTTTCAGTGACAACCATTTTCCTGCAATTATTTTTTCTAATTTTAAATTGATATAGCTTTCAAATTCAGTTTAAATTGAAAAGGAAACGAGTCCGTATGATTTTTTGGCTAATCTCAACTCTCAAGCACTCATGAGAACAGGAAAAAGAAAATGGTTGCATAATATAGTGCATTACTGTTAGCATGGGATGTAAATTATGTCAAAGCAAAGTGCATTATTAATGAAATGAACAAAATCCATCACACACTCAGTCTCAGACACACACACACTTTTTATTACTACCAATTGATAATGAAATGATGATGAGATTCAATTAATATTAGGGAATTTCATTTAGGTGGTTACATTAAATAAAGGTTCATACTTGATTATTAATTTCAGAATTCTATCTATTTCTTGTCTCAGAGGGTTAATCAGTGTCTACGAGATGTCTGCCAGAAAGTAATCAAAGAACATAATGAATGCGCAAAATTCATTGATTGTGGGCATGGTCAAGCTGAAGAAAATCAAAATAACCCAACCTTGCATAATTGGAGGAGCAATTCTGAAGCAAGTTCTTGTTTTACTGAAGATGGTTTTCCATATGGGATCTATAATAAAGCTGTTAACCTTACTGCAGATCAAAATGTGATCACTAGATATGTATATTCATCATTTTGGGGATTCCAGGTATATCAATTACTTCTTTTTTCCAATAGTAACTGTGTTTATTACCTTCAAGCTCATTATGTTACCAGTATATTTATGAGGTGTTTTTACTAAAACTTTGGTGACATAAAGCTCTCCTAGTGGTGAAAATTGAGGCAAGGAGTGAGGCATGACAACATGCACACTTCTGTCTTTTAGAGCCAGAAATTCCGAAGTCATTATTCATTAATGTGGGAAAACGACATAATTATCTTTGTAACAAGATACTACAGTGTTGTATATAGACATGCCTTTTGATTCTATATATATATATATATCCAAAATAAATGAAATCATACTAATGCTACTAAATGTTTTTGTGCAGCAAATTAGTACTCTGGCTGGCAATTTAACCCCCAGCTATTATGTTTGGGAAGTCATCTTTACCATGGCAATCATAGGATCAGGACTGTTGTTGTTTGCCCTTCTCATTGGAAACATACAAAACTTTCTTCAGGCTCTTGGGCGCAGGTAGAATGCCTTGTTTCATATGTGCAATACCTCTTGAGGTCATAATTAGATCACGATCTAATGAGTTACTACTTACAAGTGCTGTTTGAGGACAATCTTGTTTTTACTCCACCTCTCTCAATTATGTGAAGTTTTAGGTATCCTTTAAGGAATAGTTTAGAAAATGATCAAATGTGCTAACTTGAAGATTGAAGGGTTTGTGTGCTTCATAGAGGGAAATACAATTGTAGTACTGCTTTATCTTCCCTGTAGTTGGTTGGGTTCATACTACATTTTCTAAAATTGTTGCTTTTACTTTGATCTACAAATAATTAACTATATGTTCCTTAGCTTACAGGTTTTATGATTTTGGAATTGAGACTATCTAGATTGAACCAATTGATGACTTTAACTATGAATTTAGCTGTACATGAACTGAGTGATTGTGATTCTATAAAAACTATATTTTCTTTGCAGCAGTAACTAAGAAGTACTGAAAAAGTTTATCTATAATCATTAATGGAAGTTAAACTCATGGTTTAGTGATTGCGATAGAGACAAAGGGAAATTCTGTTTCTTTTTGTCTTATTGTAGATGTCTTGAACTGTATGCTTGATTGTTTGTCTTATGCCATGTTCAGCATTGTAGTAGATTACTGTTAATGAAAGCAGTTACAAATATCCCCTCATAGCAGCAATTATCATGTTGTTGTGTCCTAACTATCATTATTTTGAAATTAGACATGTCACATGGACTAGGAAGAGTCCTTATGGACATTATAGCCTGGTAGTTTTTTTGTGCTGTATCTTTTCTCTTATATGTAAAATCCTAAATTTATCTAATCCTGTTAATTAATATTTAATTTTCAGTAGTAATGTTTGTGGTTATTTATTAATTAGTAAATAAGATGATATATATAATTCATCTTCTTACTTTCTCTTAAAAGGAGGCTAGAAATGTCACTTAGACGATGTGATGTTGAGCAATGGATGAGCCATCGGCGCTTAGCGGAAGATCTGAGAAGGTACCATTTTTCCTCATTTTGGCCAGACTTGTATCTTTCTTATAGTATTTGCTGTTAAATTGATTAAATTCCCCACTTGTTAACTCGGCTCCCTTCCAAAACACCATTTCTTGGCAATGTATATATTACTTCTGGTTTAAATAGAAAATATCACTCTTTTACAGGTCAAAATAGATTCACTCAAGTCATCAATTTTTAAAGACTTAAAATACTCTTTTATTGAGAAACCAATGATAGTTTGTAATTTCTTTTTTATCAGGATAATTTGAAATTTCTTGAGCCTCTATTTATTTATGTCTGCCTGACTACGCTTCCACTTGTATGCATGCTCAGCTTGTTTGCTAAAATGCCTATGCAATCTCTAGGAAGAGAAAGAACATAGAGGGACATGTAAGTATGAGAATATTGATGGATAAGTAAAGCGTCCACCATGTTATGTCTGACTCTCTGAATTATTTACAACTGAAAAAGAGGCTAGCTACATACCAACCTTAGTACTAGTTCAGTGCCAATATGCTTTATTTATTTATGCATATTACCTCAATCAACTTTTAACCACACCAAATGGCGTTGTGTGATTCATGTAGCTGAACTCACCTAGTGGGATAAGGTTGGGTTGTTGTTGTTGTTGTTTAGGAGGCTATTGCATGTCTGTTAGAGCAAATGCTTAAAAAAAATCTACAACCTGTTACTTTAATACAGGCATTCTAATGTGTGGATGATATAAAGTGATGGAGAGATTCCAGTCCACTTATATGATTGGCCTGTGATGTAGGAGAGTGCGACAGGCTGAACGTTATAACTGGGCCGCAACAAGAGGGGTGAATGAAGAAATGCTCCTGGAGAATTTGCCAGAAGACCTCCAAAGGGACATCAGACGTCATCTCTTTACATTTATTAAGAAAGTGAGTACAGTAGTTTCTTGGCCATATGTCAATTCAATGGTTATATTGATTTTGCATTTTTATTTTTTTGAGGCAGGTTATATATAGCTATGCAGTTATTGTTAGATATTAAAACTATTCGGCTACTTTTACTTAACAGTTCAAGCTTTATTGAAAGTTGGTTCATGACATAGTATTATAGCCTAGATAGTTGGTTCATGACATACTATTTATCCAATGTGCTCTAGAATTTGATCCTTGTTCCCATTGTGCTAAAAGACTGAATCAGTAGAATTTCATTACAATATTACAAGATAGGGTGAGTTTGTGCGTTGTCCACACTTAAAGCCTAAATTGGATCTTGTGTTGTGTGAGAGTCATGTTGGGCACAGTTCACAATTCTTCCGTGTAACTAAACTAACACCCAACTTAAAGGCAAAGCTTATGTGGTTGAATCAATAATGCATAAAAAATGTTCAATGGGTTAACAAACGTGAAAATTGAATTCTGTGATGATTTAATTCCGTGATTTACATTGCATCGTCTTGTCTTGCTGCAGGTTCGAATTTTCGCCTTGTTGGATGAGCCTATCTTGGATGCCATATGTGAGAGGCTAAGACAAAAAACATATATCAAAGGGAGCAAAATTTTTTATGATGGCGGTTTGGTAGAGAAGATGGTTTTCATTGTGCGTGGAAAATTGGAGAGTGTTGGCGAAGATGGAATTAGTGCTCCCCTTTATGAAGGAAGTGTTTGTGGTGAAGAACTTCTGACATGGTGTCTTGAGCATCCTTTAGCAAGCAAAGGTACATTTCATTTCTAGAAGGCAAATGTTAACAAAGTAACAAGTGCTCTAAGGTACTGCACGATATATAAGTAGAAAATGTTGAAAAAAGGAAGCATTTACTGTATCAAAATTATAATAATCATTTAATTCTTGCATTTTTTTACTAATTTGAAATATTTAAGCTTAATTACACTTTTGTTTCTCTTACTATTGTCATTTCACGAATTTAGTTCCCTCTTTTTTCTTACAAATTTGATCCTCAATAATTTTTATTGTGCAATATCCATCTACTAACATAGCATTCAATATATAACAAAAATGCTGATGTGGTAGTGTAGTAGAGTGTCACATTAGCATAAACACGTTCCAATGTAATAGAGTGTTACATTAACATTTCCATTAAATATTGAATGTGAAATTAATAGAGATGGACAAAAAATGCACAATTAAAATAATAGGAGACCAAATTCACCAAAAAGAATTATTTGGAGATCAAGTTTGCAAAATGAAGATAGTTGAAGAATCAAAAGTGTAATTAAGCCAAGTAATTAATAATGTATGTTTAAGGCTTCTTAACCCGTCTCTTAAAGTGCTTATTAGCAAGAACCTTTCTAGAATTGGTGTCAATGTCATAGTTAAAGTAGTGGGATGCTGAATTTGCAAAAGTGAACAACATAAACTTAGTTTCAATTAAGTTTCTCTTGTAGGTTGTGGAAAAGCAAGGATTCCAAGGCAAAAGTTGGTTAGTAACCGGACAGTAGGCTGCTTAACGAATGTGGAGGCATTTTCCCTTAGAGCAGCAGACCTTGAAGAAGTTACAAGCCTTTTTGCAAGATTCTTTCGGAGTCCCCGTGTTCAAGGAGCCATAAGGTTATTCTCTTGTTCTATATTTATGTATCTATTTTTTTTTTTTTTTTGGAATCTTTTCTTACACCATTATATATGGGTTTGTATCAAGTGCTTGTTTTTTTTATAAAGGTAGAAAACATGTCTTTTTCTCACTCAATTCAAGAATTGGCATATTAATTTTCAAGCTTAAATATCTTATTCGTCTCTTTAATTATAGTTTGTTTTTTTTAAAAAAATTGACCCTATAATTTTATTTTGAAAGTCCTCGTAAAATTCAATTTTTGGGTTTAGTTTTTGCGATTTTGTTTTGATTCCTATAATACATCTATTTTTTTTATTTTAATCCTTATAATGTTTGGTATATTTTGAATTAAATTCTGTTAAAAAAAATATAGAGACGAAATTTAACTTATCTAAGGTTTTACCGTCGTTCATATTTGAATATTGATTTAACACAAAGTCCAACATATTAGAAGTTGGTCTCCTTTTCCATGGACTTGGTCAAAAGTCAGTAAAGGATTTAAGGACTAAAATGCTACAGCACAAATAAAGTGGAAGAACCATTGGATAGCAGAAAAAACTAATTTATTTAGGTTCAGATTCTCCCAAAGTATTCATATTTGGTGTCTAATTGTATCTTGAGCAATGCTATTTGTTACAAACAAAACACAGTATGAAACGCATGGATTGATAACGTGGACCAATATCTTTTTTAAAAATAATCTTTAATTAAAAATTAAAAAAGCTGTAAAACTTGCTTTTGTGTAATACAAAGAATTCGTGCATCTTTACGAAAACATTTCGTACAAATAAGCATTTTCCATAAAGTATAAACACATTTTTTACGTGCATTAATTATTTAGTGAATTTTACGTAATTCTTATTAAATAATGTGTCTATTTATCATTTAATAAAGTTCACCTAAAAAACTTATTTAACAATAACAATATATAAAAAAAGAGCAAAGTATTATTAAGCATTTCTCATATCATAAATATTAAATAAGTTAAAATATGTTTTTCATTCTTATAAATATTAAAAAGTTTGAAATTCGTCCTTACAGATTTATTGAAATTTTTTTCGTTCTCAAAAAATTGAAATGTGTTATTTTTGGTTCGGAACTAGATTTGAACGAATTTGAATTTATGAGATATTTTTTTAATTTATATTTTAAAATGTAATTTTTAGGAATTAAAAATCAATACAAATTACAACATTTTTTTAAAAAAAAAATCAATTCACAATTTTTGGCAATTAAAAATCACCACAAATTGTGGGATTCTTTTTTGGCAAAAAAAAAAAAAAAACTTTCTCCTTAATCAAATACAGCCACCACCAAACACCACCCTAACATCATTGTCATCGCCATCAAAACCAAACACCACCCTCAAAGTCACCCCAAACACCACCATCAAACCACCAAACATTGCAAGCATTCCTCTCTCCCTCATATCTATGATCTCAATGCTGGGTTGGTTGGTGCAAATAGTGGAGGAGGTGGTGTAGGCAGTGGTGTGGCGCGGATGAGATGGGTAGGGTGGTGATGGTGCGGTGGTCGAAGTTGTGGTTGAAGGAAAATGAAAAGGGATCAAAGGAGAGAGAATTGAGAGAAGGAAAAAGAAAACATAGTTTTATGTGTTCAAATTTTAGTGGATACTGAGAATCACATTTGTCCAAGTTTAACTCTGGGTTAAAAAATAACACATTTTAATTTTATGAGGATAAAAAACACATTGAAAATTATGTAAGAACAAATTTTGAACTTTTTGATATTTATAGAGATAAAAAATATATTTTCACCTATTAAATAATCAATAGCTACTTTAGTACCATTTTAACCTGTGTATAAAGCTGCAGCATGTGGCACCTCTTTTCTTTGTCCAAGTCAATTTCCTTTCCCCGTCTTGGTTTTGTTTCCACATTGTGAACCATGAGCAAGGGCTGCTTTATATTATACCCTTAATTGTTTGCTAACTGTTTTTCTTCCCTTAATTTTTCCTTCTGACATTTTTTTTATTGTTCTTGTTTCTACTTTTCATTTATTTATATTTCTTTCTTAATTTCCCCCTTTTTCTTGTTTTAGGCTATGATTTGTTTTTATTATTAATGCTATTAGTTTAATGACCTAGCTAATAAAAATAGGCAGGGTAAATAGTCATATATTTGTCCCTATAAAGATTGATCATGCTGTTAGTCCTTAAATAATGGAAAGAGGAATGCCTGCGTTATACTCTCAAATGCACTTTTTCTAGCACGTTTTTTACACACACACACACACAAATTTCATTATTACGAGTATAAAAGAGTGTATTAGACATTGATTGTGCATTTCATCAAATTAAGTACTAGCTAGTTTTGTTGATCCATTTTCCTTGGCATGTTTTTCTTTTAAAATTCTTAATGACGTAGCATTGTTGCTCCATTATCTTATCTTAGGTATGAATCACCTTACTGGAGATGCTTTGCAGCAACAAGCATCCAGGTTGCATGGAGATACAGGATGAAATGTCTTAGTCGTGCTGACACTACACGATCAAATGAAATATCAAAGATTTACAATTCACTGTAATATCTAAGGTATATTAGACACAATAGGTATGCATAGCTACAAAAATATATTGTAAATTCACTAGTTTGTATTGGAAGTTCCTAGAAAAATAAATATATTTTTTTTTAGTCTTTTCAGTCATGAGTTAAATATACAAGATAAATTATATAAATAATTATTTTTATCTTTTAATTTATTAGAAATATCTACCCTTGTGGATTATATCAGCTTTGTACTGAACCGCTAGGAACACCTAGTAGTGAGAGGTTTGGGATAGTATATATGAAATCCTAGGTTCAAAAACTCACTAAAACCATTGTAAAAAAAAAATCAACTTTGTACTAAGACTGTTGCTTCCTGCATCTTCATAAATTGCTTCCTACACTCTTTCAGCCCAAAATATAAGTAATCACTTCACTAGCATCGATAATTGACATACAGGTTGATATAAGTGTTGATAATTGGTATTGAAAATTGTTGTAAGGATGTTTTGAATTTTACCATACAAAATAGATATTCATTTTCACTGTGTTTTATGAATTCAAATACAACAGAATCTGTCATGTATAAATTCACAATACATGATGAAAACTTATTTATGTTGTATTTGAATTCATCATACACAATAAAAATTAGTTTTCGTTGTGTGTTGTGAATTCAAATACAACGGAAACAAGATTTTATTGTGTTGTGAATTTAAATACAACAGAAAAAAGATTCTATTGTGTATTTTATTTCTGTTATGTGTGGTGAATTCATATTTTCTATTGATGACAACCAAAATATGTTTCTGCAATTAATTTTTAAAAAATAAAACTGCAAACTTAGCAAAAGGGGTGTGTAAGAATAACAAAGCCCAAAAAAAATTCTGGGCCAATGACCCATTAAATTTTTTTAGCCCAAATTCTCAATCTTCTGCAGAAAAATAATTACAACAAAATTAAACAAAAAGCTAGTTGGTTGATAGTTGAAAGCAGTTTGCTGAAATTTATTAAATTAGTTTATTGAATTATATTTAATTTTAAACTGTTATAGTTTTTATTTAAATTTTAATTGAAATTTTAATTATATTGTTGCGGGACAAGGGAAAAAGCTAGTGCATGGCGATGTTGTGTTAATCTAAAGAGCATTATATTGGGAGTGCACAAGCCAAAACAAGAAATCAAATGAAAAAAATTGCATTACTTGGAGTAACTAGAAAAGAGGACGAGGGAGAAGAAAAACAGCAATTAGTGGTGGGTCAAGGGTCCTCAAATGATTGAAAGAGAAAACTAAAAGAAATAATAAAACTACTTCATGTAAAAAGAAATACAAGTAAATATAATACTCCTATCAAGAGTAAAAAGTAAAAAATATTAGTAGCTAGAAGCCAAAATGTTATCTGAAAAAACATCGTTTCAAAAAAATTTACAAATTATTAAAAAATTATTTATTAAATCATTAAACGAACTTTTCAATCAATAGAAAAACTAGAAAGTAACTAAAAATGATGGTAAAATATTTCTATACCTTTATAATAATTAAAAAGAAAAAAATGATAGTTATGGCCCATCCAGTTTTCCCTCCATTTTGTCCAAGCATAAATTCATTTCATTCAGTAGGCATTCAGTGGAGGCGCTTGCCAACTGTCATCACTTTTTATTCTTTTTTTTTTTGTGGGGAAAGCAATTACAAAGCAATCAGAGTACTCTACCATTTTAAAAATTATATAAATAATAAATTATGATTAATCAATATGAAAAATATAAAAACAAAACATGAGCATGATGATTAAACTTTAAATTTTATATTTATTTCACTTTCAATAAAATAGACTCCTAGTCCGCTACTCTACTCAACATAAGAATAGACAAACTGAACTGTTGCTTTCCTATGTTGTCACTTGTCACTGTTACCTAAGTTCGTGTCTTCTTTTGTACTTTCCTCAAACTAGGTTCCTGCCTTTTTCTTTTGTATACTTTTCTCAAAAGAGAATCAAAGAAGTAAGTTACACGAAAAACAGAAGGTGTTTTGTAATTTATATGTGTTTTTATGTGCATAATTTTTCTTACGCAAATACTATTTAATAAGATTTCACCCCATCAACACATTATATTAATAAATAAATAAAATAAAATAAAATAATGTCGTAATATCGTGAATTTTTACTAATAGTATTGTACATAAATTCAAGTGAAATAGAAAAAGAAAGGTCTTTATATGTTTTTATGCCGTAATGCACATTCCAACGCTCCAACATATCATTCCAACAACCAATAGACTTGCAATCCAATTCCAACTTTCTTTCAAAAAATTCGTCTTCACAATACAGATTTTCACTCTTACAGCTCTCAGTTTGGTATTTGACTCTATTCATTTCTCATCTTGTTCTTACCCTTTTGTGAGAATCTCCTCTCCAGTGCCCCCCTGACGAAGAAGCTCTAAAAAATGCAGTCTTCCACTTAATTTGGTGCAAAAAAAGCTGGTTGGGGGGGGGGGGGGGGGGGGGGGGAAAAATTTTTACCTTCCCTGGGAAATCCGCTTCCCAACAGGTTTCTGAATTCTGTGTGTTGTTGTTTTCCTTGATTATTGCTTGATCATTGCCTTTACATCGGGCTAGAATTCTTCCACTGATTCCAAAGTTAATTGCTATTTCTGAATGCTATATAATACAGTAATGTGTGTGTGTGCGCTAAGTTTTTGGAATGCATGTTGGAATGCTAAGTTTTTGTACTATAGGTTTTGGTAAGTGGTTCCCTAATTGGTTTCTTTCAAGCTCCAGAGGATTTTACATAAGGGAATTCATTACTTTTATCTTGAATGATAGTATGGGGGAGATCCTAACTTCATAACTATATTTCACTATTTGTTTTGGTAAGTTGCAAAACTAGAATAGCTACTCCGTTTAATCGTTGTATGATTACAAATCCTCATTATCTTATTGCTGTTTTATGGTCCCGAAATGTTAGAACTTAGAAGTCGTCATCTGGAAAATAAATTGCTGCCAATTGAGATTTGGTTAAGAATCAATTTGGATTATAAGTGCAAGGGAAAGATAATACCGGTACCCCTATGCTGCATCAATATCAATCTGGTTGTGTTACTGCTGTACAGTATATTAGTGTTTGTTTTTTTTTCATACTGCACTAAATCACTAATCACTTTCTAGTTACTATTTTATAATTTATATTCTCCCTTTTCACATTTCAAGTTAAATTGCAGTATTTGATTTAAAATTGCTGATATGACACAGAAACTTATGTATTGGATGTTTTGCTAAATTCATGAAAAAAATGCAGAATTATCAAGGAAGCATGGCTAATTTTGAAAATGACAAGCTGCTGATGCTCTCAGATACAGATGCACAACCATATGATGAACCCTTGGATGCTAAATTTCGAAGGACAGTAACCAGGACACAAAGTGCATCAATTTCTATTTCTATGAGTTCCTTGGAGTCATATGATAAAGAAACTAGCCTTGTGGGACATACTGGTCCACTTCAGAGCAAGAGAAAAACACCCTTTATGCAGATGAGTGGTCCATTATATGCTACCACTGGAACTGGAAATCCTCTGCAGAAGCATATTGTATCTGGAAACAAAGCAGAGGAGAGAAAGACAGATAATTTTGCTACTCTCCGTGACACAGGTTCAAATTACTGGAATAATGACTATGATAGAAAAAATGAACACTTACTAAGGTCTGGGCAACTGGGAATGTGCAATGATCCTTATTGTACTACTTGCCCTACCTACTTCAATGCTTCTCAGCAAAGAAATCCAAAACCTTCGACTAGATGGGATCCAAAGGTTTCTGTCCTTCATCCTGAAATAGACTATAATTTAAGTTGCCTTCAATTATTTAGTGCATAGACAAAAAATTTACTTTAGATGTGTGTTTTCATTTTATAGACCTTGATTGTGATGAAGATCAGGAATTCACTATGCTATCATAATAATTTGTAGATATTTGGTTGAATTGTACTTATACAAATTTTAAGTAGGCTATTGGTAGTAGGCCAGTAATAAAACATGTCTTTGTTAGGAAGAAGAGGATGGGGCCAGGAACTAGCAAGAACCAAACTAATGTAACACAAGAGTCAGTTTAACAATATTGTAAGCTAGAAGTTTAGGTCAGGGTTAGGGGTGGTTGATATTTGTATGAAGGTAACAGATTAGGGGATCTGGTTGTTGAACAGTGTAATTTACTAATTTGTAGTGCCTTACTCTGACTATAGGTCTATTAATAGTAGTATTAAGAACTATCATATGATCCTGATACCCTTTAATCTAGGTACATTACAAGAAACCACTCTCTTAAATCCTCAAGATTTTCCTTATTACTGTACTCTTAACAAAATTCGTATTTTCAAGTTGTATCAATGCACATTGTTTTTCTACTGTTCAAGCTATTACTATTGTTGTTATCCTTGTTCCCTTTGAGGGGCAATCAAAGTGATGTCAATTGACTACTTTTAGCTGTCTAATTATTTATCCAATACTCATTTTCTAAAATCTACTGCAAGCTTTACTGTATCATTATCTTTAATCTTATTATAATATTTTCCATTTCTTTTTGTAGACATGTGTCTTTAACATTTACTTTCTCATAACCAAGCCTACTTTTGTTTATATTTTGAATGCAGTTCCATAATGCTCTTTATGGGGATGCCAAGAGTTTTGTGAGAAAACTTCTTTCTTTCTGCTATTCGTATGTTCCTGGAGTTATGAACCCTCATGCTAAAGTCGTACAAAAATGGAACAAATTTTTGGCCATTTTTTGCTTGATTGCTATTTTTGTGGATCCATTATTTTTCTTCTTACTCTATGTGGAGAAGGTATGATTATTTTCCTATCATTTAAATAGAAAATATTGCAAGTTCTAGTCACTCATCTTTCCCTTTTACTATTTGCAAATATTTACTCTTCATTTTTCCTGTTAATTATATGCAGGATAATAAATGTATTGTTATCAACTGGCCTTTGACAACAGCACTTGTTTTATTTAGATGTGTGACTGATTTTGTTTATTTCCTTAACATTCTTCTCCAGGTAACTTCTCATTAACTACCTTCTCTTTAACTCCTTCTCCTTCCCCCTGCTTTTAGTTTGTGCAAATCCTTATAATCATAGAATGATACCTTATTTTTCATTTGAAAAATATAGTCAAGCTCTGTCATTGATTCCATGTTTCTATTGATCTGTGTTCTTAGTTTTGTGAAGGTAAATATTCTGGTGCATGTATTTCAGAAGAGATTTCTAGCTTCATTATAAGAGGCTTTAGTTTCATATAAGCCAAAGCAAAGGAAGTTCATTCCATTCAAATAGAATGTTACTATCCCATTCAGAAAGTATCTCTAATATCATGTTTATTCACCCATCCTTAATTTCACTTAACCTCACTCCATTTAAAACAATTATTCCATATATGCTATCAGATATATGGGTTGTTCCTCCATTTTACAAATCCAAGAGTATATATTATTTGCTGATAAATAAACCATAGTGTTAAGTGTCAATTAACTTATATATATTATGCTGGAAGAAAATATGAAAATTGAAACGATTAATAGACACAAATGATAAATAGACTGGACTATATATCCTTATTGATAGTATTAAGTACTTGTGTGTGTCTTGCTTTGTTGTTGTTTATTAGTTAAGTTCAAAAGGAAAAACAAAGAAAAAGAGAACTCACCTGAATCTTTAATACGATTAAGTTTTTTTTTTTTTTGAACGTAATACGATTAAGTTTATTTAGTCTAATTGCTGCCTTTTCATAATTTAAATCTTAAATAACTCTATGAAGTTGCCTGTTTACAGTTTAGGTTAGCTTATGTTTCTCGTGAGTCGAGGGTGGTTGGTGCTGGAGATTTGGTTGACCATCCAAAGAGGATTGCTCTTCATTACCTAAAGGGTTATTTCCTTATTGACTTATTTGTTGTATTTCCTCTTCCTCAGGTAAAGTTCTTCCTGTTTTCCTTTCTCCCTATGGAAGTTGTTTTCATTTTATTTTTCTGTACTGAGTTTCCTCATCTAGATTTAGTATTTCAGATATCCATTTGTAAATGCCACCCAATTTCTATTTTTGAATTATGTGATATGTTTCCCTAACATCTGAATATCAATAGTACTTTTTTTTCTCTCTCCTTTTTCTGGTGATCATTAGATTTGAAAATAAATGTTTTTTGTCATCTCAACTTATCATGCATGATCAAGTTTGGTTTCTCCTTTCTATGTTTCATTCTGAGGAGTCATTTGTCTGCGGATATTAGCATGTGCTTCACAGCAAGTATAAGTTGCAGTGCAAGGGAATGGTTTTCATTCTGTAAAATATAAAGCTACCATGAGCTTGTGTACTCGCCAAACTCCTTTTCATGACGTGTAGTGAATTATGTGCAGATAATGATATTGTTTGTCCTACCAAATTCCTTGGAGGGAGCAAATTATGCCAAGAATCTTCTCCGTGCAGCGATCTTAGTGCAATATATCCCCAAGTTATTCAGGTTTCTGCCACTGCTAATTGGCCAATCTCCCACAGGATTCATATTTGAGTCAGCCTGGGCAAATTTCATTATAAACCTTCTCATTTTTATGCTTGCTAGTCATGTTGTTGGCTCTTGCTGGTACCTCTTCGGTCTTCAGGTGGGGGATATAATATAGCATTGAACTTTAAAAAAAAAATCAAATTTTATCCTCCCTATATATGATAATGTCCAGTAAATTCTCAGCTTCCATAGTTGATATCCTTCTAATTGTTATTGCAATATTGGAAATGAAATTCAACTACAAAATATATTACGTTTCATTGAATGCTTGAAAGATGAGTGGTTCAGTTAGAATCAGGAATTTAATTCAGTCAATCAAAGTTAACACTAAATTTACTTTCTCCTTTTCTTCCTTTTCCCTCTTCCAGAGGGTTAACCAGTGTCTGCGGGATGCCTGCCATAGTTCCAATATACCTGGATGCATGAAGTTCATTGATTGTGGACGTGGCCATGGAAAGAATCAGCCTAGCTTAAGATCAGATCAGTGGATCAACAATACCGATGCCGTTGCTTGTTTGGATCCCTCTCCTGATGGTTTCTCTTACGGGATTTATGAGAATGCTGTACCACTTACTATAGAAACTAACATTGTCAATAAATATGTGTATTCTCTTTTTTGGGGATTCCAGGTATGCATCTCTCTCTTTCTTTCGCTTCCTTTTGTAGCAACTATATAAAAGTTGAACTCCTTGCTATTATGTCATAGAAACTCTGATTTGTACTAACACTCATAAATACTAAAGCAGCCACATGAATGATTTGATATCTCTAACAGTTATGTCCTGGATGATCTCTGATACAGCAAATCAGTACTCTAGCTGGTAATCTAGAACCTAGCTATTTTGTGTGGGAAGTCCTTTTTACTATGGCCATCATAGGAATGGGACTCTTGCTTTTTGCAATTCTTATTGGAAACATACAGAACTTTCTACAGGCTCTTGGGCGGAGGTAGAACTTAACTAATGCTCCAAGTTTTAATTAAACTCTGATAGTCTAGTTCTAATGTTTCTTTTGTTGCAACATGCTGGATATGTTTTCTTTTATCCCTTTTACAGGAAGCTGGAAATGCAACTTAGAGGCCGGGATGTTGAGCAATGGATGAGCCATCGGCGCTTACCAGAAGATCTAAGAAGGTATAAATTAAAATTAATATTTGAAATTATATTAATGTCTAGTAGAGAAGATGTCACCGTGGGAAGTCCTTTTTACTATGGCCATCTTTCACAAAAAAAAAAATGAATTCATTAATATCTTATTGACAGAATGAATTCATTAACATCTGATTACTCAACTCAAAGTTATAAATTATTACAATCAATTTAAAATTTAAATCTTCATTAATATCTTTCTGACGAAAATAATTTGTTAATATATTAATACATAATTCAAATTTTTAAATATTAAATTCTTTTTTTAATATAACTGCATCACATGAATGTTAATCTAGTATACATTTATGAGGAGCAACTAACTTTCCTATAACATTACATGTCTATAGGCCTCAATGCTTAGAAAATAGTATTATGTCCACTACTTCCATTTTAATTTAGGTATCATGAAACATGAAATTATGGATCATCTGGTGTGCAGCTAATACATAATATGTCTGTGATGTAGGAGAGTAAGACAGGCTGAACGGTATAATTGGGCTGCAACAAGGGGGGTGAATGAAGAAATGCTTATGGAGAATTTGCCAGAAGATCTTCAGAGAGACATAAGACGTCATCTCTTCAAATTTGTTAAGAAAGTATGCACTAAAATAATTACACTAATTTATCATGCTTACTCTTTAAGTGGATTATAATTTTGAGGTTTAAATGTAAGGCAAGCTTCAGAATCTCGGACACTGATTCATTTAAAATTTTGTTTTCATTAGGTCTCTACTGGGTAAGTTGCTAGGTTTGGATAAAAGTTTAAATTGAAAGGGAAAAGTTTTATCCATCTTCATCATGAAACTTAAACCATGATACACCAAAATCCAAAGCATGTCAAACAACCCTAAAAGTTCTTTATAATGATGATTTAATTTGCTTTTATAATTTGTAACAATTTGCGTTCATAATCCAAGGATCTGAATTATCTGCAGATTCGGCTTTTTGCTCTGATGGATGAACCTATCTTAGATGCCATTTGTGATAGACTAAGACAAAAGACATACATCAAAGGAAGTAAAATTCTAAGTCAGGGTGGTCTAGTAGAGAAGATGGTATTCGTGGTGCGTGGCAAATTGGAAAGCATTGGAGAAGATGGAACTAGAATTCCTCTATCTGAAGGGGATTCTTGTGGTGAAGAACTTCTGACATGGTATCTTGAGCATTCTTCAGTCAGCACAGGTATATCAATACTTGAAGCAATGGAAAAATGCCTGTTAATTAATATTTTAAAGTAGACCAGAAGGAGTTGCAATAATTAACAACCTGGCCGGTACAAAATATAAGAAACAGCATGGTTCAACAATTTGATCTCTCCTGCAGATGGTAGAAAAGTAAGGCTTCCAGGACAGAGATTGGTTAGCAACAGGACAGTAAGGTGCTTAACAAATGTGGAGTCATTTTCACTCTCTGCTTCGGACATTGAAGAAGTCACAATCCTTTTCACAAGATTCTTGCGGAGTCCATGCGTTCAAGGAGCTCTAAGGTTGATCCCTTGTCTTCTTGTATCTATCTGGATTTATATTGCTGCTTAATCTTCTTGGCATTTTATGACTTAAATAAATGAACATAAATAAACCAGTAATAATACTTTTACACATTTTATACTCATAAATCCCTCTCACATAACATGTTAGTTCTATTATAACTTTTCTATATATTCTATTTCTGAGTTCACCATGGCATTAATGAGGGGTTTGTCAGCATATTAAGTTTGTGCTATTTTATTTTTGTTAACCATATATGCCTTCCATGAAGGGTTCTGTTCTGTTATGTTTCTTCCTTGGCTACATAGCTTAATTCTCAATTCGTTGTCATTAAAGCCCATCCATTTCAATTATGTTGCATATTTGAAAACGAAAATAAATGGTGAGATATCAGGTATGGTATAAAATCTGGGCATCTTTTACCTCACAAAGAGGACGGGGTGGAAGAAATGCCGTTAGTAAATATGTAGCTGACTCAAATAACTTTTTCGTCTTATAACATAGGTTGTTTTCTTTTTGGTCCCCTTAACTTTTTTTTCTTATTTTGGTCCTTTTAAATTTTGTTTCAATTTAATTTGCGTCCTTGTTAAGTGATGATATGGCTAACAGAAATTGAAAAAAAAAAAAAAACTTGATGTTTCTATAGTATAAACTAAAATGAAAATCTTCCAATATTAAAAAAAGGACCTATCCAAAAGCTTACAATTGAAATAGTAATGCCTAAAATGAAACAAATTTCTATTAGACCCAAAACAGGAAAAAAGTTTAAGATGGCTAAACAAAACAATCATATAGGTACCGAAAAGTTATTCAAACCACATGTAGCTAGTAACATCTAACAAGTTTGTGATTTTTCACTCGTAGCAAGCTCCATTTCTGTTTTCAAAGCCATGATTTTCATAATCATTTGCTAATTGTGTTACTTTAGGTATGAGTCACCTTATTGGAGATCCCTTGCTGCGACCCGCATTCAAGTTGCATGGAGATACAGGAAGAAACGTCTAAGTCGTGTTAATTCCTCACCATCAGATTAAACATTGAGGTCGTGGGTTGCACTTTTATATTTGATTTGATAGTGTTTATGATCTTCAACCCAATATAGTAGTAGATTCACTAGGTTGTTACCACATACAAAGGTGTCCATTTTTAATTAAAACAACAAAGGGTAAATTAATTCCACCTCCAAGTTTATTGTGTCTACACTCAATACCTTGCATTTTGAAAATGAGAAATGCTATGGCACATCCCCAATTAAGAGGGTGTATACTAGGAAGCAAATTAATTAAAGTGTGCTAGGAATTATGGGAGTTTGGTTGTCAATGCTGTATTGCTGTTGTTGATGTTGTCATGACAGCAACAACAGTTAGCATTGAGAGATGATTGGTCAAGCTGTCAGTTACTATCAGTTGGCAGAGAAGATTTTAATAATTGTGAGATGAGGAGAATTAGCCATTCATTAAGTATTTAACCTTGCAACAATAAACCTGAAAAATATTTCATAATCAATCAAAATGTTGCTTATGAGACTCAATTTTCATGTGATTTTTTATATTGTTTATGTCACTTTTTAGTTTGAATACCAATTGGATTTTATGATTTTCATTTAATTGAATTTAATGGAATAAGTTTTACGCTTTGAATCAATCATAAAAAGACTCAAAATCGTGTTCCAAAATTAAAAACAATTGGATTTTAAAAAAGGATGAGCATGGCAGTGTGCTATAGAATAATCACTTAAGGGACTATTTTACCATTTTTAATAAATAAGGGAACAAATTGCAACCCAAAATAAAGTTAGATGACCATGTAAATAATTTCACATTTTTTAATTCTAAACAATTATTGCTTACAAAAGTAATGAAGTTTAATTTTAAACAATTTAACTTGACTAATGTAGATCTTGTTCAATGATGTAAAAAACTAAGCAACGTCTTAAAGTAAAAAACTCATTAAGCAATGCACACCGAAGATGCTTTTAAGAATAACAAATGTTGATTATTAAACTTAAAATACAAATATTATGTGATATTTTTTTTATAAACTATATTTTTTTAAATTATTACGTGATTATAAATAAATTTATTTTTGGCAATTCATGTAGATTTATTTTCTTACATATATATTGAGTAACTTTATTAGGTAAAATATATTTAATTAAAAAGTTTACAAATATTCTTATATTTTTAAAACGTATATTATACATTAAATTAAATTTATTTAATAAAGTATTAAATGATTTTATTTTTTTGCAAAAAATTATAGACATAATATATTTAATATAGACTTTTAATTCATCAATTAAATTAGTAGAGTTTGACACCTATAAAAAATGATTGATTGTTAACTCCTTGACAAGTGCATCAATTCGTCCAAGTAATACTGTAAATGGTAAGACCGAGTGTTGAGTCCACATAATTTTTTCCTGTACTTGGAGTTTGTATATGTCTAATTTTAAGCGAATAATGAATTAAATTTGATATTGGTCGAATAATGATATAGAAATGTAAAATTCGACATAAATAAAGATAATTAAGCATAACACATTAAAGAGATAGAACACAAACACTCGAGGGTGAGTTTTCGGTTGAAGCATGATTACGGAACTTGCTAAGGATTAACCTACCAAAACTACTGTTGATGCAACATTAAGAATTTTTTACTATTTAACGTTATTCCGATTATTATCTTCATTCGCTAACCTACCATAATTATGATCCCTCATGTGAAACAACCTAAATTACCTAATTTCACTCTTAACCTCTTAAGAGCTACATCTAATAATTTGCTTTAAGAATAAAGATGCATAAATAAGGCTAAATAATACCATTTTATCCCTAGACATGAATTACCTAGATGCTCTTGTCAAGTTCTTAGGATATAAACATTTTCCAATGCATAAACCCTATAACACTACATGAGCATGGGTCATCAAACCATAAACATGATAATAAGTACAGAAAAGAAACAATAATACCGAAATAGCATTAAATAGATAGTTAAAATCATTACATCAAGAGTGTTTGGTTACTGAGCTCCCAACAATTGATGGTTTAGTCTCTTATTGTCACAAGAGACTTACAAATACAAGAAGGAAACAAGAGACATGAAAGAGAATGAAAGAAAATGGAGGAAAAGGTCCCCAAGTGAGGGGTTTTCTCTCTTCTCTTGTGCCTTAGCTCTCATATTTGGTCTCAAGTGCTTTTTCTTTTAAGTTTCCCTCTTTTCCCCTTTAAAACGCAACACGGTCATGTTTTTCAATATTGATTGTGCGATAAGCTTGCATGTGCACGTTGAACGCACATGCAAAGTCCAACTAGCATAAGTAACTATGCGCTAAGCCGCTAGATGCACGCTAAATCGGCCTCGAAGTTGGCTCCTCACATTGAACAATTGTTGACACATTGAGCGTGCTGCTCCAGTTCTTCAATCATCTTCTATGTCTTTTGGTGTGTAATTCTACAAAAAAATACAACTAAAACACTATAAATTAACTACCTTTAGCATCCATTGGATAAAAACTTAGAGAAGCTAAATTCATAATGTTTTAACCCAAAAGAAGCATTAAAAGAGAGAAAAATTAGATAATTACTATGTTATTTAAATACACAAATTACGTATGCATAACAATTATCATTGACTTCCCTCTTAATAAAACAAAAATGATTAACTAGAGTAACAAGCTAAACTTAAATATTAGCTACCAACAAGTTGTCAAAAATGATTATTAAATTTTTGACAATCAATACTTTTATGTAAAGTCTTGAGTTCTAGCCTTATGAGTGAAAAAAATGTGGTTGGAAAAAAGAATCATACTATAAAATCAATAAATACTCTGTATCAATAAACATGGTAACAAAAAAAGGTTAAATTAGTTTTTGGTTTTCTAATTTATTATTTAGGTTCGATTTAGTTATCTAATTTCTTTTGTTCAATTTGTTTGTCTAATTTTTAAAGGACTCGTTTTTTTTATAAAAAAAATAGCTAATTGGGTTTTCTATCTAGTTTAGGCATACCCTGAGAGCAAAGTGTACCAGACATAAAATAAAAAAAGTTCAAACCTAGTTTTAGATCTAAAAAGTAAAAAGAGTATTTATTTTTTAGAGTTTCATTCATCAAAGAGTTAATAGCAGAAATTGATCTTGGTGTGAATACATAATACACTTTTTACAAAAAAATTTGTTACTTCAAAAACGTGTATTCAAATACACAAATATATTTTTTTCTATTTATTATTGTTATATATTTTAAATGTAAAATAAATTATAATTTTTTACTATAAGTATTGACAAGACTTGTATGTAACTATCACAATCAATATTTGGTAGCTCCTTCTTACTTCATCAAATCCTAAGAGACAACAAAACAAAGTAAGACAAATAGAAAAAGTAAAGCAAAGGCTTTCTATATTGTGTTTTTAAGTGGCTTTCACAAATGCTGCTGTAAATATAAACTTGATGGAATCAAGGTTTTGACTTCTCACTTGGAAGCTTTCAAACTGGTATTGAAGTAAGAAGCAATTATTTATATTTAATACTAATATTTTAACCTATGCATGGCACAAAATAAATGTTTACTTTATATCACTAAAATTTATAATGAGTATTTTTAAATGTATAAATTATATTATAATTAAAATTTATAATAAATGTATATTTTTTAACATATAAATTAAATTTTAGATTTATGATAAATGAAACAATGGATGATTATTTTAGCCGTTTATGACAGTTGATGTGTGTGGAATCAAGAAAGGCTTGATTTTGGGCCAAGCCCATTACAGAACTTTGGTAATTTCTTCTTACACCTCCAGATATGCTTCCTGCACATTTTTAACCTTCTGGAAAGCACAATCCAAAATGTAATTTCACATTACGGATTAATTTTTTCAGAATGTAATCCGGAAGGTAATAATTACCTAATCCGGAAGGTAATTCATTATCTTCTGGATTAGATTGCAGGAAGTGAATTTGGAGGTGCAGGAAGCAATTACCAACAAAAGATTTGAATGTGAAAAATAGTTAGAAGTGATTGCAACACTGGGAGAAAACCACAAGTCTCGTTATTTCCTAAAAAGATAATTATTATGTATACCCCTCAATTTTATTAACATACCTCTTTTTTATATATTTTTTTAAAATATAATGTTCCTAAAACTACTTTTCTGAATGTGTTGAAATTTCAACATTCCTAAAAATACTTTTTTGAATGGATTAAAAATTTAACATATTTTAGAAAGTTTTTGGAAGCTAATTTTCAAGGAGAAAAAATGGGACACCAATTTCCTTTTAAAAGGATAACCTTTGTACTATTTAGTACACCTCATGACAATGACATTGTAATCACGGAAAACCTAGGCACTTAGTTGCGCTTCTTGTCGTCGTGGAAATTTTACTTCTCAGCTGAAGGAGTGGCTTCACCTACAGATGGAACATGATTTTGGTGATTATTTCACTTGAAAATTTATCATCATTATGATTGGAGTGTCAATGCATCCATGTGATTCATATTCTACTTACTTCTTCTAGAATCTCATAATTTCATTTTTTTTGCTAGAATTTCTTTTGAAGAAATTAAATTGAAAAAGTGAGTATATTAACACATTGCAAAGGCAAACCAACTTAAGGGCATTTGGTTCCTTCTTCTAGGACTCATGTTCTAAATAAGGCAAACCGCAAGATGTGTAGGACTCACATTATTGAACAGAAAAAAGTGTCACACTTCACTTATGAGTTTCCTTTTAGTTTTTCATTGAACTTTATTAGGAGTTTGTTTCAATTTTCCCGTGGAGACACAGAGTGGTTTTTTGAGTCCAATCATATAGCTAAGCTAGCTGCTCGCATAGTTACAGCTCATTGAATAGGAACAATATTTGATCAACATGACACATTATTGCATGCAGAAATTTATTATTTATAATTTTGTTTACTGTTCACTAAACAAAATTTGTTTTTACAATTATATTATTGTTCACAATTTTTTTTATATTAAAAGCAGTAATGTATATATAAAACATGCTTCATTGAATTAAAACTAATATCTAGCATTGGTGTAAAACTGGAATTCTTACACTGTTATAGTTGATTCCAACTGTGTACATATTTAAAGTGTTCTTTTTGTAATTTTGTTGCATTTTCCATTTTCTGACCCTGTACTGAAGAGACTCCAATTGTCAAGCACAAATTTGCCCTTGGACTATTATCATTTGGTCAACCCCAAAGATTGGGGTGAGGAAAGGGATATCTTATTTTATTTTATTTTAACTTTTGGAGCGAAATCAATCAATAAAATAAACTTGTTTATGTTTGATTTTACCATTTACCATTCTTATTTGTAACATATAAAAATGATAATTTTACGTCAAGGTTCTGAGCATGTTTTGACCAGATATTTTGTGGTTACAATATTTAAATGTCTAAACCATTGAAATAACGTCACTGTCCCAAATTCAATGCATTAATTTAAGAGGTGACGCATGACGATGATGCCTTCTTTCTTCAAAGGCTTCAATTCACAATTAAGATATTGTTATCACTTTGCAGGCCTGCCAACGACCCAGTGTGTAAATGCAGTTTCTTTTCAACAATAATAAAAATGGCATAATTTAATATTCGATTTTATAATAAAATAGTCGATTTTATTTTCTAGGAGTGCAAAACTAGTAGTTCTGGTGAGTCTTTGTTGTGGCTGCGAGATATTTGGAGATAGTATTAGAATAATTTTCCCTATGTGTAAGACTTTATTCTAATAATATAGATTAAAGTTGTTCATCTTTATAATAATTATTTGCAAAACTAGTATTAGAATAATTTTCCCTATTTGTTAAATACCTAAACTATTATATATATATATATAAATTAAAGTTGTTCATCTTTATAATAATTATTTAAAAAATTATATGTAAATAATTTCCATTAATAATACAAAATATTTTACAACTTATTTTCATTTAGCCGTTTACTCTTTTACTTTTCTTTTCATTTTCTGCTCAGTTGGGTGGGTATTTTTTTTATTTTGGTGTTGGGATTATTTTATTAATTGAGTTTGGTATGATTCCTAATATTAGCAATTTAGCATGATTGCTTGAGTGGATTATTTCATTTTCTGTTTGTTTTCTTTGTTTCTAACATTGGTTCTTGTGAAAATTGATTACGATATTTTGGCTCTGTTGCGATGAGTTGTGCTCAGATTAATATACAAAAATTAAACTTACTTTTTTAATGATATATATATATATATATATATATGATGATAGTCACTTAAAAACAACTCGTTTTATGAATGAATCAAAACCTGACTTTCAAATACAGACGTATAATAGTATTTTTTTTTTTGCATCTCGTATAATAATGTTTTAGCTTATTAGAATAAATGTTTTTAAATATAAATATTATTATATTATAACTAATTTTTTTAATAAATAAATATTTTGAAATAAATAAATTGTATTTTATATTTATGATAAATAGTTTATGCTGTGAGATAAGATTATATTTAACTTTTGACATTTTAAAAAAATGATAATTTAAAATTATAAATAAAAAGGATAGATAAAAAGAGATAAGATTTAATTATTGTAAGTATAACATTATAATAAACACTTAAAAAAATAGGAAATGAAACATAAGTTATAATAAACATAATATTGATTAATAAACATAATATTGATTGATAAACATAATCTACTTATTGATCTGAAAATTTTTATTGTGATAGTATTTCACCAAAAATGAAACTCAAACAAAATAACAACCATTAAATTAATCCTTAAAAAAAATAAGATTCAACTTGATTTTGTCTTTGCTTAATGTTCTTAGACTATAAATTTGAAAATAACACATATATTATGCTTATTAATCAATATTATGCTTATTATTATATTTGTTTTAATTTATGTTTACTTTTCTATTTTTTTTTAAATATTTATTATAATGTCATACTTACAATTATTAAAAAAGAGAAAAGATAAAAATTAAATTATATTTTAAGTAAATATTTATTTTTATTTATAAATGTGTAAAATATCGACAAATTTATACTTAAATATGTCACATATATTTTTCATTAATGATAAGGAAGGAAAGTTAATGGAGAAATAAATTTATCATATTTTTTTTTGCTCGAAAATAAAAGAATTAATTAAAACATGAACATACACACAGAGGTTTTATGTCTGCTCTTGTATGTTCAAGGTAAAACATACGACACCCACTGACAATTTCAATTCTCTCACACAAGTGACTTAGTCAAAAACTAAAAAAAGTTTTCCCTCTGCACAATTTCAATTCTCTCTCACGAGGTTGTTGCCTTGTTGGTATTTATATATACTTCTTTCTCACACTTCATTTTATTTATCTTCTCAACTCAACTTCACTTTCCACCATGATCACCAAGCTCTCAAAAATGCATTCTTCAACTTGAATTCTTGGTGGGGTTTTCACTCTCTTGCTCCTTCTGGGTTTGTTTTCTCTCTTGCTTCTCTTTATTATTGTTCCTTGTTCATGGCATTTTTTTCTTATAACTTAGGCTCATTAGTCATTGCATTATACTGGAATTCTTCAACTGATTCATAACCCCGGTTGCAATTCTTCACTATCATAGTTTATAGTGCTTCATATTGTTTATAATTTGGTTATTATTTGTTAAATTTCAAGTTTGAACACAAGCAGTCAATCGGAAGATGCGTGTTTATATGGGATAATTGCATTAATTATACATAAATAGAAGAATATTCTGTTTCCTATAAATCAAAGATAATATCCTTATTTTAACGAGAAAAAAAGATAATATCCCTATATAAACTGTAATTAATACTGGAATCAAAATATTAATTCTGATTTTCAACAGTTACATGCCGCATAGCCAAATTGGACTCTCAGCCATTTGAGAACAGTGATCTTCCTCATGAGGATGCATTGAGTTCCATTTGACTGTCACTTGGGAACAAATATAGTCTTTGGCTTTTCATTTACTGTTTGTTTTAACAAAAAATTATGCTTTCTCTTTTCAAGTTGCGAGCTAAATTGGATTGTTTTGCTTTAAAATTGATGATATGGTGCAGAAATGTATACATTGATGTTTTGCTAGTTTCATAAAAATTGGAGAATCATCTAGGAAACATGGCTCATTTTGAAAAAGATGAGGTGCCAATGCTGTCAGAAACACATGCTCAACTATCTGATGAAGTTGTGGATTCTAATTTCCGAAGGCTTGTATCTAGGACACAAAGTGCTTCAATTTCTATTCCTATGGCCTCCTTGGAATCATATGAGAAAGAAACTAGTCTTGTGGGACATACTGGTCCACTTCGTAGTGTGAGAAAAACCCCCTTTGTGCAGATGAGTGGTCCACTGTATGCTACCAATGGAACTGGAAATCTTTCACGACAGAATATAGTTGCGACACGAACCAAAGTAGTGGAGAGCAAGACAGAAAAGTTTTCTACTTTCAATGGCACAGATGAAAATCATTGGGATAACGACTACAATAGAAAGAATGAGCACTTAATGAGGTCTGGGCAACTTGGAATGTGTAATGATCCTTATTGTACTACTTGCCCCACTTATTTCAAGGCTTCTCAGCCAAAAGCCCGGAGAACTTCAGCTATATTTGATCCCAAGGTGCTTTTCTTCCAAAAATAGACTTTTGTTTCTCCTTAAATTCAAGAGAACGTTGAATTCTATGTTTTGAACTTGACTTTAATTATGTGCTGCATAGCCAAAAAAATCATTTTACAGATGTGATTTTGCACTGTACAATCATCTTTATTCTGACCATAGTCTGGAGTTCATGTAGATGATTTTACTAATCTAATAATTTATAGACATTTGATTGAATTATGCTGTAACTTTGTGTTCTTAAGTAGCATTTAATTTTCATATTTATGCACAGCTTCACTTTTATGTTCAGTTATTATCAATCAATACAATGAATATATTTTCCAAGTAATATAGTGATGGCTTTTGGTCTATCAGAAGGATATTTCTATGAGAAGCTCTCTGTTTCAATTGCTATTTACTTACATCTATATTCAAGATAAAAGATTGTGGATTTATTGTCCTAAGACCCTATTTAGCTTCAAGGTTTTAAAGTTTTCCTGCTATGTAATTTTGGTCTATCAGAAGTAGCCAATGTTGTAGAAAATTCGGAAAATCTAAAAAAAATTAAAACTATACATTGTTTAATGTGCAGTCTGTAACTTAATTCCTAAATTTTTTAAACACTAATTTGACTATGCTTTTCTACTGTGAATATGGGATTCTAAACAGGTTAGATGCTCCTACATGTTTATTATTTTTTTAAAGAAAAAATACTGTTTGAAAAGAAGGAAACTGATTTCTAGGAAATAACTTATGTTCTCTAAGTTGAAGGCACCACTCTGATCATGTGAACTAGCATTTCCTACTGGATATATATTTCTTGTAGAATTTTTCTGTTATTTTGACCTTGATTTGAAAAATATATTGACAATATGCAAAGAAGATAGGAAAAAACTTGAAATAAAATAGGGGAATATATCAAATGTAATTCAATACATAACATTGATCACATAGACCTTTATTTGTTTAAATTATTAATTTGATCACTATTGTTTTAGTCAAGCTCTATTTATTCCCTATATTTCAAATTCTTTTTAAAAAGTCCGTATATTTTTCAAATATTGCGAATTTGCTTTCCATTAGTTTAGTTTATTCCATATTTGGAGATGGACCTCTTTGCCTTGCTTTAAAATTACAAAGGCTTTTTACATTGTTTAGGTACATGTACATTAAAATAGATCACTCTCTTAAAATTAAAAAAAAAACTGAATTCAAGTCTTCAAGATGAACTATTTACGTTGTTCCTTTTGTTGATATCATTGTCCACTATAGAGGCAATAGAAGTATTGTCAATAAACAATTTCAGTTTTTTTTTCATTATTTATGCAACACTTACATTCTGAAGGCTACTATACAAACTTTTCTGTATCCTTATACTTGATCTTGCGACCTTTTCAATTTCCTTTTGTAGACATTTTTCTTCTGTCACTTTCACGTAATCAAGTGCACTTTTGTTCATGTTTTTGAATGTTTGCAGTTCCACAATAATCTTTATGGGGATGCCAAGGGTTTTGGAAGAAAACTTTATTCCTTCTTCTCTTCATATGTTCCTGGAGTTATGAATCCTCATGCAAAATTTGTACAACAATGGAACAAGATTTTGGCCATTTTTTGCTTGGTGGCAATTTTTGTTGATCCATTATTTTTTTTCTTAATCTATGTGAAGAAGGTGTGATTATTTTCCTTTTATTCAATTAAATCTTCCTAGGTATGGGAGCTAGTCTTTCCCTGCTATTATTTTTTGCAATTTTACATTTTTACCATTCATTATGTGCAGGATGATAAATGTATTGCTATCAATTGGACAATGACAACAACACTTGTTTTATTTAGAAGCATTAATGATTTGATATATTTCTTTAACATTCTTGTACAGGTAATTTCTCAGTAACTACCTTTTTAGAAAGTCCCCCATTCCCTTATGCTAACCTATATATTAATATAATGATGTTACCTTAAATTATATAATGATGTTACCTTAAATTAGAAAGTCCTTCCTTGTCAACAAGTTTTTATTATTCAATTTTTCTGGTTTTGAGAAGGTAAATATACTGACAAATATATTTCAAAAGAATTTCTTAGCTACAGAATAACAGGGTTTAGGTTTGCTGTTGGATCATACATAAATACTACTTCCGTCCCTAAATATAAGACTCTTTTAACTAATTCACACCCTGTAAGAAAGTTGGTTAATTTAGTTAGTAACATTAAATTTCTTAGCAATTTGCAATGTTTAGCAAACTGGAAGATAAGAATGAAATGATTAATTGACTCGGATGATGTGGAATGCTGGACTTCAACATTATTGATAATATATTTCTGCATCTCAGTGTATTTGTGTATGTCTTAATTTGTTTTTATACAATTAGTTCAGGTCAAAAGGAAAAGAAAAGTGCATGTATCCTGAATCTTAAATAAGTTTTTTTGATTTTTTAAGTCTTTTTTGCTTCTTTACAGTTTAGGTTGGCTTATGTTTCTCCTGAGTCAAGGGTAGTAGGTGCTGGAGATTTAGTTGATCATCCCAAGAAAATTGCTCTTAATTATCTGAAGGGTTTTTTTTTCATTGACCTATTTGTTGTATTGCCTCTACCTCAGGTAAACTTCTTACCATCTCCCTTTTTTGCTTTGTGGAAACTTTCTTTATATAATTTCCTTGGCTGAGTTTGCTCATCGTAACTTAGTATTTTGGGTATTCACTTTTATGTGCCACAAAGCACAAAGTTTATGATGTGAATTATGAGACGTACCAGTCTTACAATTGAACATGAATGCTTATCGGTATTTTCTCTCTACTCATATTGTGTGATATCTGTTCAGTTGAATTTTCAGTGGCTTTGTATCTTTGATTTACTAGAAAATAAGGAGGTCTTTGATGTTGCCATATGAAGTTGAGTTTTTTGTTGTTTCTTTCAAAATATCAGTTTTTAGTTGTGATATTCTTATTCAAAATAAATAAGGAGTTCTTGTGATGAGCTATTAAGTTTTCTATAATAGGACTATTGTAGTTGCTATTGTCAAGTGCCTTCACATAAATAGTTTTCATCTCTCACAAACTCTGCATGCAAAAACTCTTTCTCCTTGAAGCATACAAATGCCAAAGGCCCACTTATTTTGTAATCAATTTGAAATTAATTTAGAACATGAGAGAATTGGGGATCTGTCTTCTACAATTAGTCATAAAGGCTATGGTACCTTGTTACCAACCAATTACCTTGTTACAATTAGAACTCTGAAGATTTTTGTTGTCATTTTTCTATCTTTATCTTTATAAACTGCTTAGTGTTCTATATCAGCTTTTTCAAATAGAAATGAACCACAAGGATTGAACCTTTCATTGTGTCTGATGAATTAATAGTCTGTGGACGATGAACATGAACATATACTTGAGATCAAGCAGGCAGCAGGGGAAGGAAAGGGTTTTCGATTTGTGAAAAAGACTAATGATTTATTGTGTACTCTTCAAATTCCTTGTCATGACATGTGTGATGAAATATTTGCAGATAATGATATCATTTGTCCTACGAAAGTACATGGGAATATCAGGAGCAAATTTTGCTAAAAATCTTCTGCGTGCAGCAATCCTTTTGCAGTATTTTCCCAGATTATTCAGGTTTCTGCCTCTGCTAATTGGTCAGTCTCCTACAGGATTCATATTTGAGTCAGCCTGGGCAAATTTCATTATAAATCTTCTTTTTTTTATGCTATCTGGCCATGTTGTTGGTTCTGGCTGGTACCTCTTTGGTCTGCAGGTGAGTAAAAATGATATTTGAAGCTTCCATTTTCAAAAAATACAAAATATCTTCCTCACTAAATTTTATAATTTGCTTCAAGTTCTCATGTTGCATTAAAAAGGAGGATAAATACCTTGCACAGTGAAAAATGAAAAAGCAGAAGAAATATTACTTGATTCACTTGAATGCTTCTGATTTTAATTTGGTTGTATATAATATGATAATATGTTACAAGAATCATAAGCAAAATAAACTATGATAGTAGTGTGTTCTCAGAAAAAATTGGATGCCATGAGGTGGACCTTGGAAAGTTTTAATATAAGCAGTTTAATCCTTCTAATTCTTTTGTAATATTGATCATGAAATTCAATTATCAGAATTGTTATGTTTCCCTGGATCTAGATGACCTGTTCAATTAGAATCAGGAATTTGATTCTGTAAATGATGGGTAGTATTAGATTATTAACTTTCTCTTTTTCAATCCTCTTCCTTCTTCCAGAGGGTTAATCAATGCTTGCGAAAGGCCTGCCAACATTCTAATATTACTGGATGCTCAGCATTTATTGATTGTGGCAGTGACCGTGCATCTGACCAGTCAGAACTGTGGAACAAAAATGTAAATGCCACTGCTTGTTTGGATTCCAGTTCTGGTGCTTTTCCATATGGGATCTATGTACATGCTGTACCACTTACTATAGAAACTAGGGTGGTCAAAAAATATGTATTTGCACTGTTTTGGGGCTTCCAGGTATGTGTTTCCTTCTTTTCTTTTTTGTTTCTTCAGTATTAATTGTGTACATCTATGAAGATTCAAATAAGCTTAATAATTAACATTCATATATATAGGGGCCACATATCAAGTGAGAGCATGAGATGAACTAATATTGACCTTTCTAGATTATTTCCTCTAATCTCTGACACTCTCATCTGATATATGTCAGTCTGTGTGTGTCTATCTATGAAGCTACTACTATCTGTGTGTAAGATCGATATATGTGTGTCAGGATTAATTCCTCTAAGATCAATTGATCTATTTGTGTGTTGAGATCTAAGAAGCTCAAACACTTCTAAATAGTGGTTTTTAATATGATATCCCTTAACAATTATACCTTTGTGATCTTTGATAGCAAATCAGTACTCTGGCTGGTAATCAAACCCCAAGCTATTTTGAGTGGGAAGTACTTTTTACAATGGCCATCATAGGATTGGGACTCTTGCTTTTTGCACTTCTCATTGGAAACATACAAAACTTTCTTCAGGCTCTTGGACGCAGGTAGAACTTTTTGATTTCACTTGTTGTACCCCTTGATTGTTGATGATAATGTTGCTCTTCATGCATGTTTGGAAATGGATAATAATAATTTTTTTCCCCTCAAGCTTTCTCAAAATGGTAGAAAAATAAGCATTTGTTTCTTCAAAATAAGCTGAATAAAACACACTAAAATAATCTATTTCCCATGAAATAAAATTCTCTTTACTATTCCTTTCATTTAAAAATTTAAAAATAATGCAGATGGCTGGATGTCATCCATTCTTTTAAGTGTAACTGTATCAAACTGTTAGTTTTAATTCCCTGGCATCAGCAGTTGACAATGCTGGTTATTTTAAAAACCCACGTGGTAGTTAAAGGATATACGTAGATCTTTGATCTTGACTATGTGGATACCTTTTCCCTTGTGGCTAAAATCACTTGGGTTTTCCCTTTTCATGCCATAACTGCCATTTATCATTGGTATCTCCATCAATTGGACATTCAAAATGCCTTCTTACATGATTTGTTGGGAAAAGTTTACATGGAGCAACCCCCTGAATTAACTACCACTGGCTCTCGCCTTGTTTGTCAATTGCGTCATTCACATTCTCTCCATGATTTGTTGGGAAAAGTTTACATGGAGCAACCCCCTAAATATTTCTTGAGAATTGAGGTAGCCTAGTCACATTTTGGTATGTTATTACTCAATCTAAGTATGCATTGGACATCTTTGAAGAGATTAGTATGCTTGGCTGTCGTCCTTGTGATACTCCTATGGATTGTAATGTCAAGCTTCTTCTAGGTTTGCGAGAGTCATGGAAAGACACAAGGTATTGGTGTCTGGTAGGAAAACTTATTTTTCTCATTGTCAGTAGATGCAGCATCACCTTTGTTGCCAGTGTGGTGAATTAGTTTCTAAATGCCCCTTGTGACATTCATAGGGATTGTTGGGTATGCATATATGAGGACAAAGATCACTTGTTACTCTGATGCTAACTGGACCAGGTCACCCTCAGAAAAAAGATTTACTTCCGAATATTGTGTTCTTGTTGGAGAAAATCAAATCTCATGGAGGAGCAACAAGCAAGACCTAGTTGTTAGATCCATTGCAAAAGTTGAATATCGTGCTATGGCAAACAATTGTGTGTGAGCTTACGTGGCTTAGGAAACTACTCCAATGCAACAAATAAAATTGTGGGCATCCAAGGGATGAAGCTTATCTACAACAATCTAGTTGCACTCCATATTGCATCAAGCTCGGTCTTCCATTAGAGGACCAAACACGTAGATCAATTGTCACTTTTTTAGAGAAAATAGCTTTCCAGAGAAATCACAATTGTTAACTAGTGATCAACTGACTGATATGTTCACTAAGTCTCTTACGTGTTCTCAGGTTGAATATATTTGTAACAAGCTTAGCACAGTTGACATATCTTGGGGTGGGGAGGGGTGGTGAAATAACATATTTTACACATGGTTATATTAGAATATATATATGTTAATATTTGTATGATAGTCATTAATCAGGGATTTGATTTGTATTTATGACTAATAATTCCCTTTCTACTCTAATATATAATTACAAACAAAACACGTGTAACTCTATGACCCAACATTCAGATATCCTTCTTTTCTGTAAGGGTCATAATGGGCTTGATATATTTTTTTTCCATCACACTTACAGGAGGCTAGAAATGCAACTTAGAGGTCGTGATGTTGAGCAATGGATGAGCCATCGTCGCTTACCCGAAGATCTAAGAAGGTATAGGAGATTTTCTCATTCTTTTCAAAATCATGACACCCACATTTTCAAAAAGTTATGTCTAATGGTTGATTCAATTCATTGCTTGTTAACTCCCCACCTCTTCCTACAACTCCTTTTCTTGAAAAAGTACATGAGCAATTTAATGTGAAAATGAGACATAGTTACTGTTTGCATATTAGAGTTTTCTTTAATAACTAACACCATTTAATCACTATGTAGGTTCTATGTACAACTGATAAATATTATATTCCATGTAGGAGAGTACGTCAGGCTGAACGATATAGTTGGGCAGCAACAAGGGGAGTGAATGAAGAAATACTTCTGGAGAATTTGCCAGAAGATCTCCAGACAGACATAAGACGTCATCTCTTCAAATTTGTTAAAAAAGTATGCCCTAGAAAATTTGTGGCATAAATGATTAGTAATAATTAAAAAAAAATGTTATGATTAATTGTTTATGTGGAATTTAGTCTTCAGATGTTAGGTGAACTTTGAAATCTATTCTCAGCCATGGTGTTCTTTCAAAATTCTGTTTTTCTTTAGGTGTTTGTCTTCCTGTAACCACCTAGAATTAACTAGAAGTTGAATGACAAAGCTTTATGCATATTCATCATGGAATCAAACAGCGACTTGTCAAAAGCCAAAGCATATCAACAATCCCGTAAGTTCTGTTAAGATAATCTAATTTTCTGAGGATCTAAAAACTGCAGGTTCGAATCTTTTCCCTGATGGATGAGCCTATCTTAGATGCCATTTGTGAGAGACTAAAACAAAAGACGTACATCAAAGGAAGTAAAGTTTTGAGTCAGGGTGGTCTTGTAGAGAAGATGGTCTTTGTTGTACGTGGGAAATTGGAGAGCTTTGGAGATGATGGAACTATAGTTCCCTTATCTGAAGGGGATGCTTGTGGTGAAGAACTTCTGACATGGTATCTTGAGCATTCTTCCGTAAGCACAGGTATAGCAATACTTGATACAATGATAACATGCCTGCTAAATTGGAGTTTGGCAGAAGTTGCAATTATAAGCAACTTGGCCTCGCTACAAAATGAGAAAACATGGTTTACGAATGTGTTTTCTGACTCTTGCAGATGGTAAAAAATTAAGGGTTCAAGGGCAGAGGTTTCTGAGCAACAGGACAATAAGATGCTTAACAAATGTGGAGGCATTTTCACTGCACGCTGCAGACCTTGAGGAACTCACAATTCTTTTCACAAGATTCTTGCGGAACCCTCATGTTCTAGGAGCACTAAGGTATTTCATTTCATTTCCTCCCTGTATTTGGGTTTGTTTCAACTTACAAAAATGAATGTCAGTTGTATTTGTATTTCTATTATTCTCGACTTGTCAACATTGCACATAACCAAATCTATCCTTTTTCCTTGGCGGGAAAATGACCTTGAAATGCATGTTGCATGTATGATTTTTTATGCATTATTTCTGTTTTCAAAACCATGGCTCTAACATAATGATTTGATAATTGTATTATGTTAGGAATGTATCACCTTATTGGAGATCCCTTGCAGCAAACCGTATTCAAGTTGCATGGAGATACAGGAAGAAGCGTCTAAGTCGTGCTAATACCTCGCAATCAAATCAAACATTGATGTCATAGGTTGTACTGTAATATCTTATTATTTGCTACACTTTGTCATAGGTTGTACAATTACAAAATATCTTCGATAGTTTCACTTATTTCCATGTACAAATGTTCCTTCTAAAAGTAAATAGTCTAATAATAATCATGCTTTCTTAGTGTAAAAAGTTTTTATATTATTCACGAATTAAAAATAATTTTTAATGACTTTTATTATAAAAATTAATAAATTTATCATTGTAACACGTTAATTAAAAAAAAACCTTTACATTGTCATTGTATATATTATTTTTTTCTCGGTGTCACTTTGCTTATAACTTCAACAGGTTTCAATTCATCTTGTAAATAAAAAATAAAAAATAAAAAACCTCAAAGCTGCCAATAATGTTAAGAGAGGATTAGAGCCAAGATCACTAAATGAAAGGAAAAAAAATGAATATTGTTGCTTTGCTCAAGTCCAAATAGGCATGTACATGTCACAACAAACAAATAACCAAATAGGTGACATGTCTTTTTTTTTTTTTTAATCACGGAAATGGCAGTGGTCTTGGGATGTGGTAATAATATAAAATAAAAAGATACAAAAATACATTAAAAATTAATAATACAAAAAGTACAAAAATAGTAAAATAAATAAACAATAGCTGTTATCTTTAAGTGTATCTTTTTCCCCTTTTCTCCTGCCCCTATGCATCTTCCCATTTTTATCCTGGACAGCACAGTTTTAGCAAGCACACTTGCACCCTCTTGTGGGGAGAGAGAGCCAAAAAATCAACGTTCAACTAAAAAACATGCATTAAGCATCAAGATCAAGAAACTAATTAAAAAAAATGAGAATTGGATATCTAGCCAGAAACAACCATGAAATTTAACAGGAATCAAATGAGAGAAAGAAAAGAATTGAGACTTTTCTTGAATCTCACTTTTCTCCCTGAATCCGAATTAATATGCTTGCAGATTCAAAACAGAAGATGGAAAACAATAACTGCAGATAGGTGTGTCTCACAACTCTAGGAAATCCTACAGTCCTGAGTATCCTTCAACCTCCAATTTTTTGCTGATTATAAAAACAAACCTCTTCGCTCCAAATTTTTGCTGATTAAAAAAAAAAAACTACTACAAATCCAATCTAACTCTTTAAAAAACAAACCTCTACTCCTATTTATACCCTGTCATTTTTCCCAGTGATCTCTTATGATTCAGTTTAGGATCTCTAGCTAACTAACTAATTGTTAATACAGGAAATGCTAACAACACACCCTCTGACATACTCTATTGAACTCTCTCTCTTATTGGTTGAAATCTCTTGTTAATACAGTACAGCTATTAACAAGTTCAACAGACCTCAATTCGAGCATAACAGAAACCAACCCAATACAATTCCCTTTGTGCCTGCTCTTATTCCTCCTAGCACGCACCTTTTTAATGGGGGGTCTGCTAAGTGCTAAAAAGATTGCTCTGGTTGGAAGGCTTTGTATATGTTGCATCAATCTCAGCATCGAGAAAGATTGATTAGCAACAAGAAAGAAGACTAATAACTGGCAGCTACACTGATGATTTATGCTACAGAGTTGTACCACTCTCAACCATGTAGGTATAAAATAATGCTAACATGTAAAGTACTAAAGTTAATAGATGCATAACAAAAACAATAAGACTAACACAAGCATCCTTACTTATCTAACATAGATGTCATAAAAGTATCTGCATACAACTGAAAAGGAACAGAAGTAAGACTTGTCATAGTTGAGTTATGCCCAAAGTCTAATGAAATTCTTTTTTATTTTAGATATCAAATTTTAATAAAAGCTAGTTTAGGAAAAATGATTCTTTTTAAAGGAAATTAATAAAATTAAATGATATTAACTAATTTTCTTAATTAATATAAATCAATTTTAGTTTAAAAAAATATAATACTATCATTTGTAATCAATTAAATTATTATTTTTGAAGTAATGTATCTCCATAACTGAGACTAATCCTCAAGACGTGAAAATAATTAAAATAAATTTTGTTTCTTCCAACAAAATCTTCTCTAAACGTACAATTAGAAAATCAAACCTCTAAAAAAATCAATCATTTATCAATGTTCTTAGACCTTTATGGTAAATTGTTGATTAGGAGTGGAAAGGAATTGCTGTTTCAAAGGAAAAGGAGATTTTGCAAATGGGGCCTCACCCTTTGATTAGGAACGGAGGATATTCTGCTACCAAGGCTTGAGAGGTACCCAAATTCTCTCCTGTCAGAATTTTGACGCATCCACACAGCCAGTTAATGTTTATCGTTGAATGAAGATCAAGCCGAATCATATTTTAACTCATAGGTTAGACTTAAAATATACATCCAAAATATGAATTGTTTAACCTTCATTTAAGGACTAGATGTGTGACTGCATAATTGCACATAATCCAATTCCGGCTTAAGAGTATTATGTTTGGGGATTAATCTCACATATCACTTTCAACCGATACAATATTGTTAACCACAATAATTTCCATAAAATTTACAATATTATTAATTATATTTTTGTTTGTTCATGTACCAAAATCTTACACGTGAAAGAAAAGAGTAATTAAATGATTATATCTTTTCCAAAGTCAGAGTAATTAAAACAATCTTTAATTGACTTTAATTTTTCCTTAACACTATTTGGTCTATATGGCTTATTTCTTCTTTACCTCTTGGTCCGAATTTCTTTATAACATTCCCTGAAACAAAGGCAAACGTTGATCAACTTTTTTGTTTTGTCTTTATTGTTTTCTTTTGACTTTAGAAGCACTTGTGGTAGCACACTTGGAAGTTGGGAACACAACACACAATACAAGTACAAGGAACGCGTTTTGCTGAGGAACAAAAACAAGATACTTTCCACTTCGCAACACAGGAAACAGAATACGCAACTTTTGTAAGTTTCCCCACCTTTTTCTTTTCTCATGATATTTTAACACACATTTGAGATTTTGAAAGTGTAAAGGGAAAAAAAAAATGAAGAAGAACTCTCTTAGGTCTCTGTGAAGATGAAAGAGGTAACAACATTGGTATTGCATTTCAATTTTGATATTCCTTTATTCCATGATTGTTTGCCACCACCCATACGCTTCCCTTTCTTCTCTAGAAAGTGTCTCTGCCTTTCTTAGTTTCTGCTATTTTTCTTTTAAATATTTGTGAGTGTAGAATGTTGTTGGGTCTGTGTATTTTTGTGTTTGGTGGTTGTCTTTTGAGTTTTTTTTTTTAATTTGATTGTTATTATAAAATTTCTCTTGATTGAATAATGTGATCAATCAGTAAGGCGTTGTTTCTTTTTAAATTTTAATTTTGAAATATATTCAATGATATTCCGTATTCAAAAACTAAATTGAACGGGCTAACAAATGACTTGCTTTATCTCACCAATCCGAAAGCAATTTTAACATGTTCAGGTTTTATAAATAGACCCAATGTTGAGAATGAGTTTGTTATACTTTGAGTCGTTTAGGTCTAATGTTTTTTTTTATTCTTTTAATATATATATATATAATACAATTTCTTAACTTAATAAATAATGTTTTTAAAACATTATATTATATAGGGATTGTTAATATAATTACACTTATTTTTAGTAGAAGTGTATTAGAAGCATGCATAAAAAAATGAAAAAAACACAATTAATTTCTTTATTTCACTTCATTTATTTTAAGAATAATATAATAATTTAATATATATTTTTTAAAAATAAAATATATATTTCTCTCTCCTCTTCCAAACTTCCTGTACTTTGGCAATCGACCATCAAGTATCCTTGTACATGGCACAAGGCTTTCTACTAATTTTTTTTTTTTAACAAGCGGCTTTCTACTTAATTTCCTCATATTTTTGTTTCTTTCTGAGTTGTTTCAGAACAACAAAAGGAATTCACTAGAAAAATAAAATAAAAGAACAACAAAAGGAATAGAAGATCAATTACTGTTCTAAGATTTTTTTTTTCATTACTTTTTCTTCTAGGTTCCTTAAGATCCGAGTTGCCGTCATAATCCATGAAGAAAGGCCTCTTGTTTTCTTGTGACAGTTTGTTTTCTGATTTAGTATATATGTGTCGTCACTTTGCTGATGCCTTTTTTTTTTTTTTACCATGATATCAAATAGTTTCTAATAAAATGAGTAATGAATTTTCGCCAAACATAATGACTATGCATGATTAAATATTTTTCTCACAATACAGTTATTTTATACTCAAAATCAATTTCAAATCGTGTATCATTTAATATTTGTCAAAAAAATTGTCTGGGCATTTTTATTGGGGTGGGTGGTAATACTCTCATATTAATTATATTTTTTTATTTACAAAACTCAATATTTTACTTAAAGAGGTTTGAATTTAATTTTAAGATAAGAATGTAATTCTACATAAATCAAGCTACTAACTATGAATAAGAAATGTTGAAAAGTAAAATAAAATACGGAAAACATTTTCAGTTCTTTAATGTGTCTATTACTATGCTTAGTTGTATCTATTTAGTTTAGGATCTTTTTTATTTTCGTGTTTGGTAATTGCTTTTTCTACCATTTTTTATTGGGATACTTTTTTTAACTGTTATTTCGAAATTACTTCTGACTAAATAAGATGAGTATATTTATGAGTTTTTGAAAATTTAATTCTAAAATATATTGAATATTCCTCCAAATTCCAAAAGAGAAAATTAAATAGGCCGAGCAAGCATGAATAAAAAATGTTTAAATAGAAAATAAAATTGAATAAAATAAGGGTATCATCATCATACCACAATAAGGTGTATAACACACTGAATAGTTCAAATTAAAAAAAAGTAAATGAAACATATAAAAACTAAATATTTTTTATATATTTATATATACGTGACATCATTTTTCAATTTGGTGATTAGATTTTACAATAATTTAATACCAATTTCACAATATTAATACAACCACATATAATGGGAATGAATTTTAAAGAAATAATATGTAATTGAATTAAAAGCTTTAGTTAATTGTTTTTTAATGCAAGTAGATAATACAATATTTACTTTTAGTCCATAAAAAATAAATGATCTCCTTTTAAGTCTCTTATTTATGAAAATATATCATATATAATCTTCATTTCCATAAACAAGAAATTAAAGGTATATAATTTTTTTTATAATTAGCAACCCAAGGACCATATCTAAGGCATTTTCATAAATGAAACAATTCACTTTCGAGGGATTAAAATTTTCAGGAACAAAAACATTTAACTCTACAAACTTTTACTAGAAGGATGAAATTTAAAGTTTTGACGAGTTTTATAATAAATAAACATTAAAAACTAATATTGACACATTTCTTAATCAATTGATTAAGGTTCTATCAATCATCTTAAGTATTAAATAAAATGTTAGAAGAAATATACCCACCTAACATATTAGTAACTATGAATACTTTGTACCAATATAACACACAACATATATAATATCTAACTAATAAGTTTTGTTGCCGTTTCGTTCATAACAAGGTGGAGCAACCAACAGAGGTGTTTCTTGCTCCGTCCTTGCCATAAAAGTCATAACTGATTTTGTTTCCTTCACATTAATTTAAAGCTCTATCTTTCTCACTTTGTTGATATTTACACATACACCTCTCCACTTATCCCATAATCAACAAGCTCACAATAATGCATGCTTTAACATGCATGACTGATTGAGTAAAAATAAGTTGGTTTGGTCTTCCACTGGGAATTTCTCCTCAGTCAGGTCTTACTAATTACTCTTTCTGTGTTTATTTTCTCTGTTGTTTTTCTTAGTTATTGCTACTTATTCATGCATATGGAGGATAGCACAATAGGCCAATAACTAGAGGTATAGATAGACTAAGAAAAAGATTCTAAATAAAATCATTAGTAATCTAGAATCAAATGAAGTCTCCAAAGAAATGGTTTTGGACAAAACACACAATGGCATCATTTAACTCATGCATGTAACCTACTCCATTTAGTGGGAAAAGTGCTTTTGAGTATTGCTGTGCTAATTCTTATGGTTCGTAGCCTTTTCATCATGTTGCAATGTGTTAACTTAATTCGAATACAAGTTACTGATGCATGTGGAAGGAGCCATGACATGAAGGATGTACAGATGTTTTTGTATGTTTTTCATGATTTCATTATTAGCTCTGGTCAATTGGATGTCTTTTGATTTCTTCCAAGTTTCAATTCTGCTAGGAATAAAGGGGGGTAAAGCACATCGATCTTACGTGAACTTGACACTAAATTCATCCCAAAACCTTAAGGCATTTAGGCATATGAGTCCTTCTCACTTATATGTTTTTCAACTTGCTCATTCCTACTCAATGTAAGACATCTTCACTAGTCACACTTGTTACTCAGAACAATTTCTTAATTGTTTATGTTATTCGAAATTTCCATCATAGAGAGAAATGTGTCATTGTATTGACTCTCAGCCGCATGACAGTTTGGATCTTCCTTATGATGCATTGTTCCATATGCTATAATCTCTGACTTTTCATACAGCACTGGCTATTTAGTAATATTGGTTGTTTTATGGTATACTTTCTCATCTTTCAAGTTCATTTTACATTAAAGTGTTTTATTTTAAAATTGATATGGTATAGAAACATATGTAATGAATAATTTGTTAATTTAATTAAAAACTTCAGAATCAACAAGGAAAAGTGGCTAATTTTGAAAAACATGGGGAGCCAGCGCCATCAGAAACACATGCACAACATGATGAACTTGAGAATTCTAGATTTGGGAAAGTGATATCAAGGACAAAAAGTGCATCAATTTCTATTCCTATGGTCTCCATGGAGCCATATGAGAGAGAAACTAGTCTTGTGGGACATACTGGTCCACTTCCTAGTGTGAGAAAATCCCCCATAATGCATGTGAATGGTTCACTATCTGCTACCAATGGAACTGAAAATCTATTGCATCAGAGTATATTTGTGAAAGGAAACAAAGTAGTGGAGAGCAAGACAGAAAAAATTTCTACTCTTGACAGGAAAGATGAAAATCATTGGAATAACAACTATGATAGAAAGAATGAACACTTGCTGAGATCTGGGCTACTGGGAATGTGTAATGATCCTTATTGTACTACTTGCCCCACTTACTTCAGGGCCTCTCTGCAAAGATTTTCAAAAGCTTCCACTGTCTTTGATCCCCAGGTAATAAACTATTATTTCTTTTTAACTTTAATAGAAATCATGGACTTCCAAATTTTGAAGTTCACTTTAAATATATAGTGCATAATTAGAGAAGTTTAGGGAACGTTTATTGAATTAATGTACTTATGTGCTTCCCTAGTTGCCAACAATTTTCATGTTTATGCATAACTATGATTTGATACATTTGCGGCTTTCTTCAATTCTGCATATCGTGTTTAATCATATTTATTATTAGACATCAAGATGTTGAATGGTATTTCTATGAAAAATAGTCTGTTTCAATTGCTATAAACTTATAACTATATTCATGAGAAAAGATTCTGGGTTTAGTATCTTAAAGCCCTACTTAGCTTAAGCATCTGAAGCTTGATTGCTATATAATTTTGATCTATTATGAAAATAACTACTATAGAAAATTCAATCTTTCATAAATTACAATTAATCTTATTGCAACCTCAAGTACCATAGTTTTCATTTTGTTACGGAATCTCCAATGGGAGTTGCTTATGGGATTCTTAAATTTAAGAACCAATTCTTATGCAGTTTCACCTTTGGAGCAATTGGCGTGGCAATTCTTATAAGAATCATTACTTAGATAAGCAACGTGTTTTTAAAAGTTTTCAAGTTGTCTCCTTGTTTATTCAAACTCATTTACTGAAGGCCACTATGACAAACTTTACTTTATCATCATTCTTGATCTTTTAATGTGACCTTTTTCCATTTCCTTTTGTATACTTGGCTATCACTTTAACTTAATGAAGCGTATTTTTGTTCATGATTTGAATGTTTACAGTTTCACTTCCACAATGCTCTTTATGGGGATGCCAAGGGTTTGGGGAGAAAAATTATGTCTTTCTTCTCTTCATATGTTCCTGGAGTTATAAATCCTCACTCAAAAGTTGTACAACAATGGAACAAATTTTTGGCCATTTTTTGCATGGTGGCAATTTTTGTGGATCCATTATTTTTTTTCTTAATCTATGTGCAAAAGGTATGATTCTTTTCCTTTTATTTAATTGCAAAAATCATGCAAGTTATAAATTATTAGATACTGATATTTCCCTGTTACTGTTTTTGCAAATTTACTCTACATTTTTCCCATTCATTGTGTGCAGGGTGGTAAATGTATATCTATCGACTGGGACATGACAAAAGTACTTGTTGTAGTAAGAACCATGAATGATGTTATATATTTCTTGAACATTCTTCTCCAGGTAATTTCTCTGTAACTACCTTTCCAAAAAGTGTGCAAATACATATATATAATATATTAAAAGAATGGTGCCATATTGTTAGCTTGGAAAATACAATCAAGCTCCTTCTTCAAAAGAAAGTTTTTATTATTCAGTTTACTGGTTTTAGAAGGTAAATATTCTAATAATTATGTTTCAGAAGAATTTTCTAGCAACATAATTCAGGTTTTAGGTTTGTTCTCAGACCACAAATACTTGTTTGTTAGATTTCTTTGATTTTTGAATGAACACATATAGACATTTTTAATAGATGTGGTGTACAAGGAATATGTGTATATGGATTGGTATGTGTCTATAAATCATGAGACTTCTGTCTAGAGCTCCTAACCTTTCCATCACAAGTATATTATTAATATGCACACCGAAGAAAATAATCATACTCAAACCAGAAAAAGTGAAACAAGAAAGCACATTGTATATACAATAGGAAAGTTACGGTGATTTACTTACTCATCTGGTGGATAATACAAAAATACTTATTGTAGTTTATTAGTTATTTATGTAGCTGTAATTTTGGCCATAGTGCACATAATTTGAGTAATACGGTTCAATTATTTCCTTTTTCCTCTTCACTAACCCATTTTGTGTGTGTGTGTCATGAATCTTGATTCTTGCTGAGTTTCCCTTCCGTAATCTAAAATTAACCATTTCATTGAAACAATTATTTCATATAAATTATAATCTATCAGTTGTAGGTGATTTTTTCTTCCAATATAGAAACCTAGAGCCTTTTTTTTCTTTTTCTTCAAAGAGTATTATTTGTCATTGTAAGCCATATGGTGTCAACTACATTATATAAATTAGACTGAGAAAAAAGTGGAAATGATTATTTGACTTAAATGATAAATAAGCTGGAATTCTACCTTATTAATATTATATTGTAGCATGTTTGTACCTATGTTTGTCTAACTTTCCTTCTATCTAACAGTTGACAAAATTATAAGGAAAATAAAAGAAACAGAGGAGTTATTAGTTAATGTGTCCTGAATCTTGAATATGGTTGTTGAGCTTTTAGGTCTAGTTTGCTGTTTTTTCATAATTTAAAGCTTAATAACTCTATCAAGTTGCCTCTTTGCAGTTTAGGCTGGCCTATGTTTCTCCTGAGTCAACAGTGGTTGGTGCTGGAGATTTAGTTGATCATCCCAAGAAAATTGCTCTTCATTACTTGAAGGGTTATTTTCTTTTTGACTTGTTTGTTGTATTTCCTCTTCCTCAGGTAAATTTCTTCATGTCTCCCTTTCTTCATTATCTTCTTTTTTCTTTTTCTGTAACTATGTTTTCTCATTGTGACTAGGTATTTCTGGTATCCATTTTTACATATTGACAGGTTCCTAATGTGAATTATGATACAAGCCTTAGAGTTGAGTACAAAACTTTTGATATTTTCTTTCCATTTCTTGGAAATCATCAGATTTGTATATAACTTTCCATGTATAGGAAGCATATCAATTGAGAAGAGTTAACCTTGACTATACAACCAAAATACCAAAATAGATAGTAAGAAATAGATTCAAGTAAAAAAGAAAAAAAGAAAATCTTGAGTATCCACGTATAGTTGCATGGCCATGATTAACTTCTTCCACGTCTCACTCTCACTGGATACGGTCCCTCTAAGTGGGTGTGTCTAACTGTGTGTAGTCAGCTTTTGTGATAACAATTAAATTTTCTGTTCTTTCATCTCCGATACAATGTAAAACATCAAAATCCTTGATGTTTCCATTATAAGGTTTTCAATTAGGATTAATTGAATTTTATTTTTTGACATGCTAGAGATTCAGTTTAAAGTTTTTTTTTCTTATCTTGTTTATTGAGATCTATTTATTTCTGATGTACTTGTGAAAAATTAATAAGATGCATACGAGAAAATCTGTTGTTAGGTTCTTTTATGATAGGATATACTTTTATTACAGTTAAGAGCCAATTGTTTAAATTTCAAAATCTTAAGCTGCTACATACATAAATAACTTTTAGGAAAATGCTGAAAAATACCAAACAACCTTCATGAAACATACAAAAAAGAATGAAACTTCTCCTTCCTATTTGTGTTGAAGTTGCAAAATAATATTTTCTCTCTCCATTCCTGTATGTATCCCTCTTTTGTTGTCTTGTTTCTATCTTTATCTTAATGAATTGCTTCTTCTGTTTCATCACGTTCAAGTTTGAAATCAATTGCTCTGATTGCACCTTTTGGTGTGTCATTCTGACGAACATATTGTCAGTGGACATGATCATTTGCTTGAGCACAAATAGGTGGCAGGGGAAAGAAAATGTTTTTATCCTGTGAAAAAATTAATTATCTATGGGTTTATTATATGTTCATCAAACTCCTTATTATGATATTCTTGGTGAAATATGTGCAGATAATGATATTTTTGGTCCTACCAAAACACTTGGGGACATCAGGAGCAAACTATGCTAAGAATCTTCTGCGTGCAGTGATCCTTGTGCAGTATATTCCCAAATTATTCAGGATTCTGCCTCTGCTAATTGGACAATCTCCAACAGGATTTATATTTGAGTCAGCTTGGGCAAATTTCATTATAAATCTTCTCATTTACATGCTTGCTAGCCATGTTGTTGGATCTTGTTGGTACCTCTTTGGTCTACAGGTGAGTCAAAACAACATTTGAAGCTTATTTTTCTAAAAAATGAGAAGGGAATGTTTGATTTTTTGTTGTTGTTTAAATTAAAATGAAACATAATTTGTTTGGGTTGTCAATTTTTGTTTGTTTGTTTTGAAAACATGTTGTCCATGATTAGAGTAGAAAATGGAGAACATACTTTAGGTTTTTTTTAATTGTATTTTCTTGAATTCCCTACTCTCACTTCAAACCACTGCTATATCTTCCTCAAGCTTTTAATACAAAATCCATCAAACGAGTTTTTTGATATTTTTATTCTGTGAAATATTTTTCAAAAGCAGGAAAAAAAAGGAATAAATTTATTCCTCGCTAAATTTCATTATTTGCTTAAATATCCTTCTCTGTACCCTTCACAGAATATGCTAAAAAAACAAAAGAAATATTACTAGACTCATGAATTAATCTGATTTCCATGTGGTAGTACATGGTATAGGCAAAATGAAGTGTTACTGTCTTGTGAGTATGATATCAGTACATGCTAAAAAAAATTAATCCTTCTAATTAATTTATTAATATTGATAGTAAAAATTCACCTATCATAGTCTTGGATTCTTTAAAAATGAGTGGTCTAATTAGAATCAGGAATTTGGTTCAGTAAACAGAGGTTAATATTAACTTACTTTTCTCTTTTCCTACGACTTCCTTCTAGAGGGTTAATCAATGCCTGCGAGATGCCTGCGGTAATTCTGATATTGATAGATGCATGACAGTCATTGATTGTGGAAGACATGGTCATACCAGAAACAACTATTCAGACCAAACATCATCTCTGTGGAGCAACAATTCAGATGCCATTGCTTGTTTGAATCCCTCCTCTAGTGGTTTCCGTTATGGGATCTATGTCAATGGTGTACCTCTTACTATAGAAACTAGTGTGGCTAACAAATATATTTATTCACTATTTTGGGGATTCCAGGTATGCACCTCATTCTTATTCTTTATTTGTTCCTTCTGTAGTAATTATGTAAATTTGGTTTGTGCATATGCAAGGGTACTACAATGACTCAAATCCAATACCTTCCCATAGTGAGGAGCCTTCAGTGACAGCACATGAATGATTTGATATCCTTTCAATTATAGCATTATACCTTTGTGTTAGATTTCAGCTTAAAACCAATTTGCATTAAGTGAAGTTGCCCAACACATACATAAGTTGGATCCCGAGAATTAAGGCAGGCGATGTGTGAGACTTTCTAACACTTTGTGATTTTTAATGCAGCAAATCAGTACTCTGGCTGGTAGTTTAACCCCGAGCTATTTTTGGGGGGAAGTCCTGTTTACAATGGCCATCATAGGATTGGGACTCTTGCTTTTTGCGGTTCTTGTTGGAAACATACATAACTTTCTCCAAGGTCTTGGACGGAGGTAGAACAAACTGCTCTTGCATGCTGTGCGTATCTCTTTTTCATCTGTTTCACTTTAATCAACTTCTTTTCAGAGAAACTTTTGAGGTTAAAATTTAGAAATGATGCAGACAGATGAATGATAGCCATCCTATGAGTGAAATTGTTTCAAACTATAAGCTGTAATTGCATAATATCATCATACCTCTTAAGTTACACTACACCTGCTTGCTATGCAATTCATGTTGCCATTATTTTGGACTCAGTTATTTAAATAGGACTAGGAAGAGGTCCTCCTTGAATACTATATCATGTTAATTCTATGTAGGGAACTTTTGCCCTTTCTTACTCAGCTTAATTTATCTACTGCTGCAAGTTTTAATATCTTATTGAAGTTTGATAGTGAATTACTGACTATAATGCACTTGATATATTTTCCTCCTTATCACTTACAGAAGGCTAGAAATGCAACTTAGAGGCCGCGATGTTGAGCAATGGATGAGCCATCGTCGCTTACCAGAAGATATAAGAAGGTACAAAATGTTCTGATTCTTCTAACAAATCACATTGATATACCTAGTGAGAGAGGTATATGTTAATTTATTCAAGTCATTGCTTGTTAACTCCATACTACAACTTTTCCTTCCAATGTAAATGAACAATTTACTGTTACAAGGAGACAGTTGCTGTTTTATAATCAGAGACTCAGTTATGTTACAACTTCTGGAGACTTTAGTTTTTAAAGTGAATTCAAAGATAATTTTGAAACACTTCTTGCCATGTTTCTGAGGTGTGTTTATTATTAACATCAGTAGGCTCCATATTCGTGAAAAGATCTTATTGGTAAGGTGACATCTTATTGGTCTGTTTATGTAATAATAGTACGGATTAACTTATTTATTCTTATACTACTCATTTCTAAACTTATTTAAAATTATTTGTGTACATTAAAATTAGAACTATGATGAACCAGGTATTCCAAAAGATTAAACTGTTAGGTAAAGACACAAATATTTTTATTTTTATTTTTATTTTATTCTAAGGAGGCCCAACGGCCCAACAAATATTTTTATTGTGCCTCCAAATCTTAGCATTCATTTTCATAAAATATTTCTGCATATAGTAATGTTAAGAAAAGAGTGTTTGTACAATTTTACATCTTTATTTAGGTTCTATGTCACAGGAAATTATTAAATTAAGGACCACAATTAATGTATGAGTGATAGATATTATGTCTATTATGCAGGAAAGTACGACAGGCTGAACGGTATAATTGGGCTGCAACCAAGGGAGTGAATGAAGAAATGCTAATGGAGAATTTGCCAGGAGATCTCCAGAGAGAGATACGACGCCATCTCTTCAAATTTGTAAAGAAAGTATGAACTAGAATACTTGTGGCATAATGATTTTTTTATTATCAGGATAAAATAGGTTTTTAGCCTTTGTACTTTTCATAAAAATTTATATTGGTCCCCATATTTTAACTTTAATCAATTTGATCCTTGGATTTTATAAAAGTAATGATTTTTGTCCCTAAAATTTATCAAAGTTCAGGGACCAAATTGATCAAAGTTAAAGTTCAAGAACTAAGATCAATTTTCATAAAAAATACAGAAATTAAAAATATATTTTATCCTTATTATAATTACAAAATTCATCGCGATTACTATGAGTATAATTGTGGTTCACATTGGGTGAAGTACAAAGTCAAAGCAACTATGCCTCATTTAAAATTCTATATTCCTTAGGCCTTTCCACTCTATACGTGACATACTAGAAATGAATGGAACTTAAAGGTAAAATCAATTTTGAAGGCAAAGCTTTATGCAACTTCATGGTCAAACCTATAAAATGATACATCAAGATCCAAATGATAATTTACTCTTTTACTGAGTATCTATTTGTATGCATAATAGAGAAGATGATCTAAAATGTTGCTAGGTCCGAATTTTCACCCTGATGGATGAGCCTTTCTTAGATTCCATTTGTGAAAGATTGAGACAGAAGACATACATCAAAGGAAGTATAATTTTGAGTCAAGGTAGTCTAGTAGAGAAGATGATCTTTATTGTGCGTGGAAAATTGGAGAGCATTGGAGAAAATGGAATTGGAGTTAGCTTGTCTGAAGGAGATGCTTGTGGTGAAGAACTTCTGACATGGTATCTTGAACATTCTTCTGTAAGCAAAGGTATAGCAATACTTAGTATAATGGCAACATGATTGTTAACCACACTTTACTTGGAAATGAGAAACAGTACAAGTCATTAATATTTGTTTCAATTGCAGATGGTAAAAGAGTAAGGCTTCCAGGACAGAGGTGGCTTAGCAACAGGACAGTAAAGTGCTTAACAAATGTGGAGGCTTTTTCAATCCGAGCTGAAGATCTTGAAGAAGTCACAACCCGATTCATGAGATTCTTGCGGAATCTTCGTGTTCAAGGATCCCTAAGGTCATTCATTTCTTTGTTTTGTTGTATCTGTTATAAGGAAGAATCTCTTTGGACGAAGAAATTTTAAATTCTAAGAATTTTAAATATTTTAATTGAAATTTTTTTATTTTCAAAATTTTGTGTTTGGACAAAAAAATTAAAATTATGAGGATGAAAAAAATGAATGAAGAAAAAAAAAGAAAAAATATAATTGGTGTGCTAGTTATATATGTTCTTCTATGCTCACACTCGAATGATATTTTAGGAGCTCAGAAGGTAATAAGAGAATTTTAATTTCTCACCTTTTAGAAAGAAATTGAAATTTCAGATTTTTAATTGTTTAAAATTCTGTTTTAAAATTCCAAAATTTTAAATTCTTCATAAAGAACATCTAAACAATGAATTCTAAATTACAGAAATATAAATTTTCTGATAAATTATTTTTCTTAGTTAAAATCCTCTATCCAAACGTACTCTTAAGTCATTCATGGTTTAACATAATGTTGACCATCTTTTGTCTTTACTAGAATGAAAATCATTCATCTCGTTCCTAAACAATGCTTCCATTATATTTTTTACTCGTCTAAGTTTCTGTATGCTCCATTTTCATCAAGAGAAACTATCCTTAATTATTATCATAGTTCATATAACTTGAACCCAGAGCTAGCTAATTCTCTCCAAAATGCGTTGATACGCAGCAGTTAACTAGACATCTAGGGATAAAGCGTTGTTTCGGTGCGGGCAGCGAGAGCAATACCAAATTGAGACAAACTCTGAATATTAGATATGCAAATAAATGGTTGATATCTGATAGGACACTTTTTATCCAAATTCCTCCTTCACCTCTCTAGAAAGAAAAAAAATGGAAAGAATAGCCCCTAGTATATAGTTTACAAGTTTGAGATTCTCACTAGTAATACACCAACTTTCGTTTTTCATGTGCATGGCTCTAACATAATCATTTTTTATCATTTTATTATGTCAGGTATGAATCACCTTACTGGAGATCCTTGGCAGCAGTTCGAATCCAGGTTGCATGGAGATACAGGAAGAAACGTAAAAATTGTGTTGATACCTCAAAATTAGATCAATCATTTAACTCATAGGTTGTATAATCACCTGAATTGCTTGTAATTACCATGCACAATTCCTTTAAAAATTAAACAACAAGCAAATGTTACTGTTGGAGAGCAATTCAAATTTCAAAATAAATGGAACTTGTGAAAATTCAAGGAGATATTTTTAGGAATTTGTTATGTTAATTTCAAATCTTTAGAATTTTATCTAGATTTAAATATTTTATTAATTTGTTTAACTTATTTTAGGGATTTGTTTCCTTTTTTAAAAGATTAGAATATGATAATATTTAAATTTTGTATTGTTATTTAGCTTTATATATAGAGCCAAGAAATACAAATTTTATAATGTGTTCCATCTAAGATTTCTTGAACGTGTGATAATTTTGTTGTGTAGAAAATTTTTTCCAACGGTTAACATTTTATTAGTAGTGCTTTGCTTATAATGCAAAGAGCCTTCTCCTTTATTTTATGTCTACAATAAGTAATGAATTTATAAGGAATGAAAATAACTCTTAACTCTCAAGAGAGGAAAGAACTTTGGTAAACAAGATTTCATATGTTACAGCCAGACTTACACAGAATATTTCATTTCACACAGCTCAGATGATTTTTAGAGAAAATGTACCCGATATATATTCTTCTTTTAAAGGCAGAGTTGAAATCTAAATTATATGAGCAAAATATACAACCTATACAGTATAGACAGAATCAGAAATAAAGTTCATATTTCTTAGATTACGGTATGAGAGTCACTGAGTCAATAACTTTTTACTACGAGAATAAAGAAATGGAATGATTGAATGAGCAAAATATACCCCTGAATTCCATTTTCCTAGAAAGAGAAATAGCATGCGATTGAATAAGAGAATGGCACCATCAAGATTGTGAATGAGAAAGAAGAAATGGAGGAAACTTGTGAATGGAAAGAGAGTGAGAATGGGAGAGAGCATAGTGTTGGACAATGACATTGTGACTGTAAGGAAATTAATGAGTAACTAGAGAACGGAACGGAACTAACAAGCTTCTTGTTGTGTTTGTGATTTAAGTGTTTGATGGAGTTTTAAGGATTCAATACAATGAAAGCTACGTGACAGTTAAATATATGATAGATTCATCCTTTGAGTTCCAAGCAGTATACGTGAACGGAATCAACGTTGATCTTTAGGAAGATCATTCTCTCCGCTCGGAAGATCTTTTATCGTTTAATCGAATCATTTTTTAAAATTTTCAGTTTTCATTATCATGGTAAGTTTATTGATTTTTTATAATAATTTTTTTTGAAGTCATATAAAATATAATATTTTATTGATTAGAAATGTAAAATAATTTACAATAAGGGAAAATATTTATTGAACATTTTTATAATATTAGAAATAGATTAAACTAATACAGTATTTCGGTATTGTATTGCATATATGTTTATCTATAACTATTATTTTTAAATTATCTTTTAATATATATAACGATTTTTTTTTTATAAACTTTCAAAATGTAGATGTTACTATTTTTTCCTAAAACAATATTATCACTATTTTTTCATTTTTTTTCTTTTGAAAAAAAAAGAAAATAAAGATAAATATATGAAGTGTCTTTCTTTCAACTGGTCTTATGTAAGAACAAATTACACTCTATGCTCAGGACTTATTATACTTATACTTCCTACGTTAAAATGTATTTTTTTTATCTCTTCTAAAGTAAATTATCATCGTTTAACTTTTGAGAAAAATGTCAAAAAAAAATCCATACACTTAACTCTCACAATCTGATTCTTCTCCATCTTTATTGGCCTCTTCTTTGTCATCCACCCTCCCGGTCAGCTAATTTTTTTGTTATAATATTATTAATATGAAATATTCATCAACTTTATCGATAAATAATTTTTATTAAAATACTTAATTAAATATTTTTATGATGATATTTTTTTCTTTTAATTATATTTTTATTTTTCTTCACAAGATTAAAATTTAATATCTTTCTTAACGAGATTAAATAAATATTTCATCAACATATTTTATTTTTATATATATATATTTTTTAACTCATCATATCACTTATCATATCTATATTTATTTTTATGTATCTTAATACATCATTTTAGATGGGCAAATTAAATATATTTATCCAAAAGTAATGTCATGAGAATGAGAAGAAAAGTTACATCACGCCTCCTTCTGGCCTTCTCCTAAATTATCGAGATTAATACCTTGTGCCTGTAAATTTGGTAACCAGAAAAAAGAAAAATCATGTGAGGTAGAGGATTTTTTCGAATGTGTAAAAATAGATTTCTTGAGTGCCTAAGGTGTTTGCATTCAGCAATGGCACAACACGTGTCAAGTCCCAATCTTACAAGAACCTTCCTTCCTACCGAAAGTCCCGTCACGACACGTGAGCAGTCACATCCGTCACGTGTCACCTTTTCATCGACCATGGGAAGATCTTTCGGCACCGCACTTTCTGGTATCTTCACGCGCAATCCCCATCCCACCGTCCATTCTCTCACACGCTCGAGCCATCGTAGCCGTCGCCCCCTCACCCGTCCCCAACTCCGCCACGCATCCAAATGACACGTGGCGCTAAAGTAACGGTCAAATCCACAATATTACTTATTGTAACCTTATCCTCTCCTCACCCCTCACCCCCCCCCTTCCCCCTATAAATCCCCCTTTCCCTCCCTCCAATTTCAACCTCACTCTGCATTCGCTAAACCCAAAACACTATTTTATTATCTTCTTCGTCTGTTCTTTGCATTGAAGAAAATTTCTTTGAATTGAAGAAAACTTGAAATCGAATTGTGAAACAGAAAATAAACCAAAGGAAATTTTTACTGATTGAATTGTAGAGATTGGAAAAATGGCGTTGAGTATGACTCAACAGATCGGGACCCTAGCTGGTGCGACGGTGCCGGATTCCTCGGCCGGAGAATCGACCGCGGCGGTGAGTGCTGCCGCGGTGTGGAAGTCACCGACGGCGAGTCTGAAGTGCAAGGTAATGAGGACGGATGGCTGCGCGGAGGGGCTTTCGCCGCCGCTGAGTCCGTGCAGGTCGCCGGTGCTGCGGGCGGATCTGTCGGCGGCGTGTCAGGCATTCACGGCGGAGGTGGCGGAGGAGGAGTACGTTGCCGGAGGGAAGGAGGAGAAGGGGAAGGGGAAGGAGGGAGTGCCGGTGTTTGTGATGATGCCTTTGGACAGCGTGACGGCGGGGAACGCGGTGAACCGGAAAAAGGCGATGAACGCGGCGATGGCTGCGCTGAAGAGCGCGGGGGTGGAGGGGGTGATGATGGACGTGTGGTGGGGTTTGGTGGAGAGAGAGAAGCCTGGGGAGTATAATTGGGGAGGGTACGTGGAACTCATGGAAATGGCGAAGAAGCATGGCCTCAAGGTGCAGGCTGTTATGTCATTTCACCAATGTGGCGGTAACGTCGGAGACTCTTGCACGTGAGTCTTATGCAATCCCTTCTTCTTCCTTCTTTTTTTCTTTTTATTTGTCATTTGTGATTTTTATTTTTACTGGCGAAATCTTATTAGATTCTAGATTAATTGGTTTTAACAATTAGAATTGTTACTAGTATTTTTTTTTAAGTTTAATTTCTGCGAATTGGTTTTGAAATCTGAAAACTAATTGAGTGACACCATGAAAAGATTTTACGTTTTTGATACATTCTTGTTGGTTTTTTTTAACGTTAAGTTTTTGCTTTTAATTCAATTTACCATGAAATTCACATCTTTATCTTTATTGGTAAATATGTGGTGTTATTATTATATGGTGTTTTCGTTGATTATGATTGAAAATGAGAGGCGTGCCCAGCACGGTGCAGCTCGTTTGTGAAAAATAAAATAAACGTTTTAAAAGGGGTTTTGTGATGGGAAATGAAGCCATGCCATGTGATGTTGGACTTGTATCACTTTGATTCGAAGTATAGTATTTTTCTTTTCTATTGAATATTCAACTACGAACCTGGAATAATTGAATCTTGAGAATTGTGTATATGATATTGATAATTATTTAGCCATTTCTCTTTAACTGAAATTTTAATGTTTCATTTTTATTAGTACTTGAAGATTCTGAATTTAATTAAATTTTAATCCTTTTTTTACAGAAATTAATTTTTAATCTTTGTACTATACAGAATGAGTTAACATTCTTTTATAATTAGGGATAATGACAATTTTAATTTAGTATTTTAAACATGATGATTATATTTATTTTTATCATAATAACAACAATTTTCCTGAAAAAAAAATAAAAATAATTTCATAAATCTTTATATTATGATTTAAAGAGGCGTAATGAGCACGGTGATGCTAGTCTTATTTTCTTTCATTTTTTGTGGTCCTTATGTAAAAAGTAAATACAAAATACATGAGAAAAGAGTGTGCTTTCGTGATGGGAAGTGCCAAAGTGGGACCACGTGAGGATGGACTTCTAGTTCTACTGATTCACGTCGGCATCGCCACATACAGTAGACTAACTTTTAAGGACACCTTAAATTTAGTGGACCCGATATCTTAATTTATTTTTCGGTCCATTTTTTGAAAAAGTATTCCTCAAATTCTCTCCATTTTTCTTAAAACATGTTATTCGAAACAAATAATCCAGGCATAGTTTCTGTTTATATATTTTATGTAAATTATTTTTGACAGTTATAAGATTATCTAATGGTTTCGAATTCGAATCATGGACATGTGGTAATGTTGATACTAAACAGTTGGAGGAGAGTTTAGCATCCATAATGATTCTATTCGGTTTCGAGTAGAATTATCTCTTATTAGAGATACATCTGATCTACTAAAAAATATAAATAGTTAGTGTAATTTTAGATATTACTGCCATTAATTTTGCTATAAGTTAGCACTGTGTTGGAATACCAGTTGTCTTATTGGTGGGCTTATCAGATAGTTTGTCCTGTGTTCAGTATTCCTTTGCCCAAATGGGTTGTGGAGGAGATTGATAATGACCACGATCTTGCATATACTGATCAATGGGGAAGAAGAAACTATGAATATATATCACTTGGATGTGATACTTTGCCGGTGCTCAAGGGACGATCCCCAGTTCAATGTTATGCTGATTTCATGCGTGCTTTCAGAGACACTTTCAAGCACCTCCTTGGTGATACCATTGTGGTAAATATCATTCTCAGTGCACTTTTACATCATGCTGTGATTTGTTGTGCTATTTAAATATAACTTCTCATCTGAACTTCTTTTACTGGCAATATTTCAGGAAATCCAAGTTGGGATGGGACCAGCAGGTGAGTTGCGTTACCCTTCGTACCCAGAGCAAAATGGGACATGGAAATTCCCAGGAATTGGTGCTTTCCAATGCTATGACAAGGTATATATATTTATGTTTTTTTTTTCCTTCTCCTTGTTGTAGTCCTTTATATATAATTGTCTTAGGATTTGTTTGGATAAATAAATTTCTTCATGAACAAAGAGGAGAAAACAAGGTAAAATGTGTTCTAAACCTCTAATACTTAATTATGCTATGGTGCAGTATATGTTGAGTAGCTTAAAAGCTGCTGCTGAAGCTCACGGTAAGCCTGAATGGGGAAGCACAGGCCCTACTGATGCTGGCCACTATAACAACTGGCCAGAAGACACTCAATTTTTCCGCAAAGAAGGTGGTGGATGGGATGGTCCATATGGTGAGTTTTTCCTCACTTGGTACTCTCAGATGCTGTTGGAACATGGTGACAGGATTCTCTCATCAGCCACGTCGATCTTTGACAACACTGGAGTTAAGATCTCAGTGAAGGTTGCCGGCATTCACTGGCACTATGGTACAAGGTCTCACGCCCCAGAACTCACTGCAGGGTATTACAACACCCGATTCCGTGATGGCTACCTCCCCATTGCTCAAATGCTGGCGCGCCACGGTGCCATCTTTAACTTCACCTGTATCGAGATGCGCGATCACGAGCAGCCACAAGAGGCCCTTTGTGCACCTGAGAAGCTGGTGAAGCAAGTGGCTCTGGCAACGCAGAAGGCACAGGTTCCACTTGCCGGCGAAAACGCGCTGCCACGGTACGACGAGTATGCACATGAGCAGATCATAAGGGCATCACAATTGGATGTTGATGGTGAGTCTGGTGATAGAGAGATGTGTGCCTTCACATACCTGAGGATGAATCCGCATTTGTTTGAACCAAATAACTGGAGGAAGTTTGTGGGGTTTGTGAAGAAGATGAAAGAAGGGAAGAGTGCACACAAGTGTTGGGAAGAGGTGGAGAGGGAAGCTGAGCATTTTGTGCATGTTACACAGCCTCTTGTGCAAGAGGCTGCAGTGCTGATGCACTGAGAATTGTTGAACATCCTTGTGGTAATAGGGCTTAGGAATAAGTCACAAGGAGGCTGTGTGAAAGTTTTAGTGAACCAACAGCCCAGGTTTGTGGCTTTGAAGATGTAAAATTTTGTATTATATTGTTTTGTATTGTATGCACCTAAAACTTCTATTTGTGACCCTTTTACATTGTGTACGTAATCATAGACTTTGGGGTACTGTTTCCTTAAAAGTTACTCTACTTTGTACAAGTAGTTACTTAATCTGGTTTAAAAAAATGTCATCCCTTAATCTGCTACATGGCGTAATAGCATCTGATGCTATATTTTTTTTCTTTTTGGGCAAAAATGAATTTAAAAATCATAATGATTTCATTGTTTAAATTTAAGCAACCTTCACCGGTCTTTAATCTTCTACTTCATCAGGCTCATGACTTTTTCACTTTTTTTCTTCACATTCTCAACTGCATTAATAGAATTTGTGGCCCCAATAGACCCTACGGAAAGATTAATGTTCATTCAGTTATATTTTCACATTTTCAACCATCAAACACGAGTTTATATCAATCCTAGTCACACTTAGCAAACAATAATTGAAGGATTGTGTAAATCCCGTGACTGAGACTTTATGTGTTCAGAAATGACGACCAGAAGAGGTATTCCACCTATTCTTAACACTTCAACAATTACTTATATCTTGTCCTTTATATGTTCCTTATATTGAATGATTTTTACTATTTTAATGGATGTCATTAGTAAAGGGTTGATCGTAGTATGTATGCAAACAAAAACTACAAGATAATGCTGAAAACTTACCTATGGATATGGATGAGAATGGATGCCTTGCCTAATAATTAAATCCACTTATAATGTCTTTGTCCAATAATTTCGAGAATTAACGAAAGACTTACTGCAGATTTCAATACCAAAAAATTGCTTATCAACTACTTGTCTACTTGTACAGAAGATAATGCATTTCAAGATTTTCTACGGGTCGTTTGCATCTAACCTCTTTTTTCATTGTTTTACTTGAGTTCATATTTGATATTATACAAGTTGCGTGATCTCCTACACTACATAACATTGATTCCAAAGTTATGTGTAGTTCAATCAACGAGAAAAATTTTATGTCAATTTTTATAGAGCCACTTGTAATAATGTTTTCTCACCAATTATTCAGTGATAACCATGAGTAAACCAGTCAACTTCTTTTTAGTATTGAACACAGTTAATCGTTCCTGGAGGTAATTCTGCTCGAACCAACAAAATTAACATCTTTGATCACTGATTGTTGTGATAATATGATTCTCCAAGGTCATGAATCATCTTAAAATTTGAAATACAAAGGATTTTCAGTAGGTTCTATACCTTAACAGAGGTGATTATCAGTTGCTTGTCACATAAAACTATTCTTCCCTTATCACCCTCAATGATTAAGAGGAATTTTCTTACTTCATTGCATTGTAACTTGTAAGGTCCTCATCTTCAATCCTCTTTGATAATGCAAAATGCCTCCACCAATCTCATCCAGAAAAACATTAGGGATATGCTTTTCCATAAACATCCATCACAATATCGGTTATTATTATATATTTTTATGAATGTAAATATCTCCCTTAACATCATCTTCTATATGCAGAAAAGAGATGGAAGTTAAAGGAGAAGAAAAGAGAGGTTACGGAGACAGAAAGAGGATTGACTGTGAAATTTATGCAGATACTTTTTAGCAATGAATGGAACGGCAAGAGGAGCGGTGGTGGCAAGAAGGTGGAATGGACAGTGGCATTAGGATAGTGAGGGGGGGGGGGAGGGGGGGCGAACAAGAAATGGTGAACAGATAACAACTGAGGGGATTAACAATCCTTTATTTCACAAACTTTCCGGACAACTATGAAGTCATTGATCTCTGGAAAAGTATTCTTGCAATGGGGAAAGTGCTGGGAGGTTCACATAGGACCAAGGAGAGGTGGAGGACCCGAGTAGATTGGAAAGACAACTAGATAACATCTTTGTAGAAAAAATAAAGCTGGACATTAACTTACCAAGGTTTGAAAAGTCTGATCCAGGGTCTGCAAAGAATACAAAATTTGAAAAGTATGGTAGAGGGGATATTGGAAGAAAAACAACAGGACATCAAGGGAGAGAAGAAACACAATCAAAGGGGCAGGATGTCGGGAAAGGTAAGGAGGTGGTTTATCAGAATGCTGGCCAGAAAACAGGGAGACACAACAATGCAAGATCATATGCTCGGTTAGTTTCTACAAGGGTAATACCAGTTGGCCAGACATGGAGGCCAAAAAATGGAAACAAAGGCAGGGGAGAAACAGTGTTGGGAAGGGAAACCGTGACACCTATGCAATATGGAATGGCTAAACAAGAGTATGGTGGCGAGGATGAAAAACCCAGAAGACGCATTCAATCAGAATGAGTTCTTGTTGGACGGCTTCAATAAAAATGAGGCATTTGAGGGATAACATAGTACTCTTAACGGCTTTGGAGGGAGGTGATTTAAATGGCATGTTGCAAGAGTCTGAAGCATGGATGGGGGAAAGTTTCGAATCTATTGAGCCTTGGAACTCGTTTTTCATTTCGGGAAACAAAACTTGTTGCATAAGGATAGTCGGGGTGCTGTTGAACGCATGGAGCAACGTATGTTTCAAACAAAAAGTTTCAATCTTTGGCAGTTTTATTAAGGTAGATGAAAACACAGAGAAGATGGCTAGTTTGGAGTATGCAAGGGTTATGATAAGCACTTCATCATATGACAATATTTGCAGTACTGAGTGGGTAAAAATACATGGAAATCCTTACTCTTTTCGTGTTGTGGAAGAACTGAAAGAGAGTGGAAACCTGAAGATGATATGGTGGTCAAGATACTGCCACCACAGGTTCAAATCTGGAGAGAGAAAACACCACAACGGGTCACAATCAAAGGGGGGGATTTTTTGGGGGGACTTCTGGAAAAAGGGAGAAGTTCAGGAGAGTTTTCTGTAAAAGGGAAAAGGGACTGGGAGGAGAGAACCGGTTGTAATTTTCTGTTTTGAAGGAAGAACACAGCTTGTATTTTGGCATTGAACTCTTAATAGAAGAGAAACTTCAAATTGGTAAATCCTTTTAATTACCTGTGGTTTTCTTTTGTTGCACAATTACTGTGTAAGGGATGTCTCCTACTGTGTATTTGTTTGACGTTCCATGAATGGTACTACACTGTGAGTTTGTTGTGGTTGATGACGTTTGTGGATTGAAATCTTGTTTTATTTTTTGTTGCACTCAAGCTGTATGATGGAATGACTGAACCACTGCCTTCACTATTTTTTTTATCAGTTAATGCATGTATGTGCAGTGCTTCTCCGTTTTGTTTGTTCATATAAATGCATTTGTGTTGATCTGTCCTTTTTGTGCTTTTATAGTATGAAAGGTGTTGTTTTCACTGCTTAAAACCATGTTGTTCTGAAGAATGTATGCTAGTATAAGTTTACTGCAAACTCATGTTTTGATATGGCAAGTTATGTCTTTCTTTGCTCTCAGCTCCTTTCGCTTTAATTGAGAAATATACTTGTAGAGATAGATATAAAATGTTTTTGGCTAATGGTTTTGACTTTCGGTGGTGTTGGTTCAGTTCATAAGATAAAGGAATTAATGTCATGCGGCTACTAACATGGATTGAATCTGTCACTAATGTTCAATGGTTTTTTACTTTTTTTTTATTATTGATATTGCTATATACCTTTAGTCCTCAATTGTTGTTCATTTACTGTACAATGACTTGGGATCTTTTCTTTTTCTCATGACGAAGCATTTCCAAAAGGCTTGTAACTAGCTAATTGTTAGTTCACGCAATTTTTTTTTTCACACCGTCTCATAAACCTTTTATTCTTTTTTTTGTTGTGTACATATTTTGCAATAAAAACCTTCCATCTAAAAAGCAAAATCTCACGTTCCTTTTAATTGTTATTCATTTACCTTTTTTTTCTTCCATTTATTGTCTTCTCAATAAAAAGTAAACAATTTAAAGTTTTTTTTAATTAACAATTTTGATTATGTTTCAATCATTCTTTAATTTTATCTTAATGGTCATTATATGTTTTGTGTCAATTTAGCACCATTCTTTTTTTATTTTCTCTTGTTTCTTTTCATATAAAAATAAATAAATAAATAAATAAAATAATCATTTGTCATTGATTATCATTTTGGGGTGAGATAAATATTTTAAAAGTTAAAAATAGTTTGCTTGATTAATTAGAGATAATCATCTTCATGATGTGCGACGTAGGATGCTAATACTTTTCTTACACGACTCCCGAACTCAAATCTAGTTCTAAAGATTATTTGTCTTTTCAAAAGGTTTTCTCGTAGTTTTTCTCCTAATAAATTATGGTGGGAACTCCTCCATTTTTTAAAACTTCTCTCGAATTTCTATCATGACCCCGATTGTGACATTGTGTCTAATGAATGGTTTGATGTGTAGGAGGGATGCAAACAATTTGTTGGAAAAATCCTTTTCCAACCATTGTCCCATTGTCATGAAGGATGTAACCATTGATTGGGGACCAAAATCATTTAAGGTCCAAAATTGGTGGTTGGAAAAAGAGGGATTCTTACAAAAAGTGAAGGATTGGTGGAGTTCTTATAACACACATGGATGGGCGGCTTATGTCCTCAAAGAGAAATTAAAACTTTTGTAGAAGCACATGAAGGAATGGAACATGGATAGCTTTGGAGGTATACAAAGCCAAGTGAGAACAACTATGTCAAATATAAATACATTGGATGTGGTGGATGAGAATGGGGTTAGGGGAGGAAGAGATGAAGATGAGAAGAGATTTGTTGGAGGAGCTATGGAGGATAGCAAAGAGAAACGAATCTATCTTACAAAAAAAGTCAAGGAGTAAATGGCTAAAAGAACAAGATGAAAATACCAATACTTCTATTCCATGGTCAAGTGGAGGAGGAAGGTCAATAGCATCAAAGGATTAAAGGTTAATGGCAATTGGGTGGAGGATCCAGTGGTAGTAAAAAAAAATCACTATGGAATACTTTCAAACACGTTTTCAAGAAATTGGAGAGGAAAGACCAATCCTTGATGGAGTACATTTTGAGAGACTAAATGAGGAAGACAACATCTTTCTATGTCAACCTTTCAAGGATGAGGAAATCGAGGAGGCCATATGGGATTATGGTAGTGATAAGAGTCCGGGATCAAATGACATGAATTTTCATTTCATTAAAAAATGTTGTGGCACGATGAAAAATGAATTTGTGGATATGATGAAGGATTTTTGGGCAAATGGGGTCATTTCGAGGGGTGCAAATGCTTCCTTCATTGTGTTGCTACCTAAAAAGGATTATTTGCTTGGGTTGGAGGAGTATAGACCCATTTCTTTGATTGGTTGTTTGTATAAAGTAATTTCAAAGGTCCTCGCTAAAAGGTTGGGAAAGGTGTTGGGGAAAATAATTGACATGAGACAAAGTGCTTTTGTGGGAGGACGATTTATGCTCGATGGTGTGTTACTATCCAATGAAGTGATAGATGAAGACAAGAGGTGCAAGAAGGATTGTTTGATTTTTAAAGTTAACTTTCACTACTAGAAAAATGTAATTTAGCAACCGAAATTAGCGACCGAGCAATTAACGTTACAACTCACGACTGAATTTGCGACCGAAGTTGATCATGATGTGTAACCTGTGTCAGCAACTGAATTAACGACCGAAATGAGTGGTCGCTGAAAACTTCGGTGACTATTTCGGTTGTTGTATATGTAAAAAAACAAAATTACTTTAGCCACTGAAGTAACGATCAATATGTGGTTGAAAATAGCAACCGAAGCGACTTCGGTCGCTATATGAAGATTATAGCGACTGAAAATAATTTGGTCGCTATGGATATTAAAGTTTTCAAATTAGCGACAAAATTAGAGACTGAAATAACTTTTTTCTATATAAGTGAAGTAACAAAATTTTTATTTATCCTAAATTGTAATAAATATATAATGCACTTAAATATATTTTGTACTAGAAAAATATTGAAATTAGTATATTAGTAATATTTTTCAATTAAGAAAATAATATTTACATTATTTGATTAAGATAAATAAGCCATGCTTATCATTAGTCTTTTAATTTGTATTTTTTACAAAATAAATATTTAAAAATGATAATAAATACCCTTTATATTCTAAAAATATATGATTATCAAAATTTATAAAATTAAGTAATTCAAAATATAAGGTATGAGTGTAACACAAATTATTCAATAAGTTTAAATATGACATAAGTAAAATTTATGCATTGATGAAGATCCAATTTGACTTTAGTAGAACATATGCATTGAGCAAGGCCCAATAAGATGCAATGCATAACATATGCATTCACCAAAATCCCAAATTTACTTTAATTTAAGGCTTAATTGCAAAATATGTCCCCCTATTTTACCTATAATTTAACCAAATTAGTCTTCCTATTTTTTTAATTCACTATTTGAGTTGGTGATTTTAAGTAGGGGTGGGTAAACAGGTTTGGGTTCATGGATCGGATAGTAGGGCCTATGGTTCGCGCAGGCGACAAACCATTTTTTTTATAAAATCAATGGCTATGCAAGATTTTGAGTCCGTCCAGCATAATCCACAAGCTGTGTGGGTTTGGACAACGGGGTTCATGGGTTTACCCGCAAACCCACAACTACTAACCAAGGTCAACCCAAACCAAATTAATCCTAAAAGCCTAATCCAAAATTTCTTTTCATTTATGTTGAAAATTTATTTGGTTGTGTTAAAATTTTTGTAATTGAGTATTTGTTAGAGAATTATTAAGATTTTTAAAAATATATATATAATTGAGTGTAATTGACTTTTTTTAAGAGAAAAAACTATATTTATTTTCAAATTTAAGTGTTTCTTTAAAAACTAGTGTCACGAGACGGGTGCCAACTAATGTATTAAGTTCATGTAAGAGTGTGGGATAGACTGGTCCGTCTACTACCAATGTGAACTTACGCGAGGCGAGTCGGCCCGCTTACCCACTCCTAATTTTAACCGTTGATGGTTAAATTTCAAACATTGATTATAATAAAAAGTTGACTAACATTTTCTTAAAAAAAATAAAAACTTTAAAAATGCTTGAGGAAGAAGGACAAAAACCATGATGTTTAGAATGAGAAGCACACTCCTTCATATGACGACATCTAAGTGCTCATTTGAATATTTGGTGCAAAATATAATATTAATATAAATTTTATGCAAAAATAGTTCAAATTCATTTTATTTTTTATTTTTGTAATCTTATATATTATATTTTAAAATATAACATATAAGATTAAATTATATTTTCACATAAATTAGAATATGTATATTTATATAAGTTTTTTTTTATAAATTATATTTATCTTTTAAAATAATGTTTCTGATTTAGTAACAACATTTTTTATCTATATTAAGAAATTCATGTTATTTATTGTAATATAGATAAAAAATACTATCAATAAATTACATAAATAAATATTTTAAAAATAAAAAATATTCTCATTTTATTTAAGTACATTTATTTACTATATAATTTAATTCTTTTGAAAAGTAACTACTTGATTAAATAAAGTTAAATATAAATAAAAAATACTATTCTAATGAATAATAAAAATATCTTAATCTTAATATATGTAAAAAATATTATTCACATAAATTAGAATATGTATATTTATATAAGTTTTTTATTTTATATATTATATTTATCTTTTAAAATAATGTTTTTGATTTAGTGACAACATTTTTTTATCTCTATTAAAAAATTCATGTTATTTATTGTAATATAGATAAAAATACCATCAATAAATTACATAAATAAATATTTTAAAAACATAAAATATTCTCATTTTATTTAAGTACATTTATTTACTATATAATTTAATTCTTTGAAAAAAAAATTAACCACGACATTAAATAAAGTTAAATATAAATAAAAAATAATATTCTAATAAATAATAAAAATATGTTAATCTTAATATATGTTAAAAATATTATTCACATAAATTAGAATATGTATATTTATATAAGTTTTTTTTATTTTATATATTATATTTATCTTTTAAAATAATGTTTCTGATTTAGTGACAACATTTTTTTATCTCTATTAAGAAATTCATGTTATTTATTATAATATAGATAAAAAGGAAAATAAATTAAATTCAATTACAATTGAAATCTCTCACGTAATTAATTTGTTGGATATTCAATATATGAAATATGAACATCCTAATCATACCAAAAACCACTCACCCTTATTACTTTTCCTAGAATTCAACCCCTATAATATTTGCTAGGAATTGACTTCAAGCATGTTGAGTGGGGAGCGAAGGTAGGTTTTAATTTAAGTGTGCTTTTGAAGCCACTAAAAATGAACTAAGGGTGAGGATTTTGGGTAGGTGTGCAAGACGTGTGGTCTTTTTCTCTGTCCTCCTTCTCCCTGCCCTTCTCAGTCCTCTTTCCCCCTGCCCTTTTTTTTTTCTTTTCCCCCTCCCCTTCTTAGAACCAGAACCAACAACCAACAAAATCAACAACCTCCAAACCAAAACCACAACCAGATCGAGGTTGCGGTGGCCTCCGAAGACAACCGCAAATCGGAGGTTGTCACCGAAATCGTTGATTTGAAAGACAAAGTGAGCAAATCGAAGAGGGGAGTGTAGAGAAGGTTCTGGAACAGTAACACAAGGGAATGAAGAGGCAAAGAAGAAAGCTCATATTTTGCAATTTTTCTGAACCTTGTTGTTTATGTTGTTCTAGATCTGAGTTTTTTTTTTATTACATTTGTTGTTTTGATGCATGTGGTTGTTTATGTTGAGAAAAAAAAAGAGCAAACCTCATATGCTCACTCCTCCTCTCTATATTTTTCTTTTCTAGGAAGACCTTCATAAATGTCGTACCCTAATTCTATTTCACTGTGCATGGACAATGTTTGCTTCGTTGAACGGCGCTAGCTTCCACAGTTGTTCTTGGTCGCGATCGTAGATCCAGGCTTCTGCTGCCAACCACGTCGAAGATCCATTGGTTTTGATACTTTGCTGAGCTGCACAAGAGAGGAAGCTTTGAAGCTATCAGGTTTGGTTTGGTTTCTTAATAAATAATTAGATTCTGTAATTGACTGATAATTAGTTATTATATTAATGGAGCAATTGATTCTTGGGTTATATCCACGAGAAGTCTTGTCTAATGGGAAAAGTAGTAATGAGTGATTAACCTCTGCATCCAACGCTCACTTTGCCTCTCTTTACCAACAATTTCTTTTTCTCTTTGTTCTAAATAATAACATTGTTTTTATGCTTACTCTTGCTTTCATATGGAAAAATTAGTTAGCGTTGACGAATTCTCTGTATCAGCATTTCTATTAAAAGTAATTTTCTTCTTCTTTGTAGCGAGTAATTAAATCTAGATGCCTCTGGTGTGGTTTGAAATAATTTTATATTACTTCGTTTGCGCTTTCTTCCGAGATAATGCCTATAGTGTTACAACTGGTAATGTTCTGATTTGTGTTGATTTTACTATGAAAGGAGGGAGAAAATAAATCTAATATATGCTTGCATTATTGTTTGTTGCTGCTAAATTTTGAGGAATACTCTATTAATTTTTCCATTTCAGTATTCTTTCCTTGGGCGTTAATTAACTAGTTTAAACTCTGAAGTAATTGCTTGTTTGATTAAATTTATTTTGAATGAATAATCTCATTTTTTTCAACTTTTTTAGAAAGCTTTTAAAAAGTAAGTATTTTCTAAAAATAGTCCATTTCCTTTCGTTGCACCCTTGTCCCATTATTTAAAATATTGAATATATAAAGATGAGTAGCATAGGAATTTGAAGAAAAAGAAGGAAAGAAAACAAAGGTGGGAGATAGAAAACAGAAATAAGAGATGATATTAGCTTAGATATCTTTCCCTCGTGGTTTTAAATAAATTCTTTATCTCGGGGCCTTAGCCCTTCTCTTGCACCCAAAAAAAAATGCTTGTTAATTTATCATATTTTATCCCATATTTAGAGGTAGCAAAATGGCAGTTTCTTCCTGCACCTTTAAAAGCTTGCAAAACACCCATCCTGAAATGTAATTTCCAAAATGCTTGTCAAGTTGATCTTCATGTTGCTCACTTGTATGTTCTTCAAAATTGTCCAGAGGTTGAGCCATATTTAGAGTAAGATGACTTTAATACTTTATAACTCTAATTAATATTTTAATGATGTTATGTTATGTACTTTAAGTAATTTGTTTTCTCCTTTGCAGTATTTATGAGAATTTTTTGAGGGAGCTGAACACCACTACTTCGGATGCTCAACTTAACCAAGACATTTCATCCAACTTTCCTACATGGTTCAAGCAATATGTAGGTTAACACCTTATATATTATTCAAATATATAGTGTTATATATGATGTTAATTGTTAAATTTTTTAGGTTCTAAATCCAGAAAATAATATTCAAGATTCAATATTGGTTAATTTGGCATTAGGACCTTAGAGAAAAGTTGAATCATAGCCTGTTTACATTATAAATGGATACAAATTTCAAAGAGTTAGTTGGAATAAAGGCATGAATTCTTCTAATTATGGTGTTCACGTACGGGGAACTAATGATTAACTAGAATCTGATTTTTATGGAATGTTGTCTGATATTATTCAATTGGAGTATACTGGCATCCCATTGATGAAGTTAGTTCTATTCAAGTGTGATTGGTTTGATAATACTCCTTATATAGGGACATAAGTAGATAAAAAGTATCAACTTATTGAAGTAAGGCAATCAAAAAGATATACTAAAACATATGACCTATTCATATTTGCACAACAAGCAGAACAAGTTTATTACACAACATATCCCGAGGGACATCAAGGATGGTTAGCCGTAATGAAGACAAAAGCTTGCAGTAGAATCACTGACAATATAGTAAGTGAAACTGAGCAAGAGGCTCCATACCAAGATGATGAGCTTCTAGAGCTTCAAGTGTTGGAAGTTGACGCTGATGTCATTAATGAGTCTCTTGCAGATGTTGATGGAGGTGGAGAAGAGATAGATGCATATTTACTCAAACAACTAGACTTGGTTGAACCAGGCGATGATGAATGCATATTAAGTGAGAATGACATTGAGAGTGATTTTGATGATACAAATACTTCTTAGGTAATTCATATATTAAAGTTGATTGCATGTCTTTTACTCTTGTAGTGAATATGAAAAAGAAGATAAATGACCTATTTTGTTGTAGAAAACATTTTTATGTGAGCTTTCATTAACAAGTTGGATTTATTTGTTTACTAAAGTGTATTGCTTGTGGTACTTCACTTTTTATTTATTGTTCTTAAATATATTGCATGTCTTATGTTCACTGTGTGTGTGTAGTTTTGCATTTGTATGACTGATGTTTGTAATAATTATTACTTTTACTCTTGTAGTGAATATGAAAGAGAAGATAAGTGACCTATTTTGGTGTAAAAAACATGTTTCTGTGAGTTTTCGTTAACAAGTTGGATTTATTTGTTTACTAAAGTGTATTGCTTGCAATACTTCATTTTTTATTTATTTGTTCTTAAACATCATATATATATATATATATATATATATATATATATACATGTGTAACAAAATCAAACATACAGATGGCAGACAGAGGTAGAGGTGGTGGTTATAGAACATTTAATCGTGGTACAAGACGTGGTTTTAGTTTGGGAGCTCCAATTACCACCAACCCTTCCCCCTCATCCATTCACATATCAATCTCAGAGTAGATGGTTCATGTTGTTGCACAAACTCCAAACACACTTCCTACAGCTCAAGACCAACCAAATCCAACCTTTGTAAGGGAGTCAATTCTCACTACCCCTGTTAGAGATGTTTCACCTTCAGCACCAGATGATTCTGTTACACCTGAGTACCCACCAGATCCAAATTGTGAACATACTGTTGATGAAAGGCCTTTCATTCGTGCATATAAAGGATAGTAAGTGCATTTTATTTAACTAATAATTTTTCTTAAAATGTTTTTTAAATGTGGTATTGATAATGTTTTTGTACATAGGTTTCAACCAACATATGGGTGTTCTAATATCATATCAAATATCATTAGGGCAAAATTTGATGAACCAACTCCAAGTTGGTTGAAGGTGTCAGTTGACCTTCGCGATAGGTGGTTTGGAGAGTTTAAGGTAACTTGTATTATGGTGTAATTTAAAATTTATTGTTTCTTGTATCATTTCTAATGTAGTTTTTGTTTCATATTTTATGCAAAAAGAGTATAGGTGGCACCCACAAGAAGAGCGAGCCATTAGAGTTGTTTTTTAGACAAAAGATTCACGTATTTTAAAAAATGCACTGAACAAGATCAGAAATGGTCAAGATAAAGGAAAGTGGATAACAACTAATGTTCGAGCAGCCTTGGACGAACATTGGGGTTCTACAGATTTCCTAAACAAGAGCTTCACTGCCAAGGCGAATCGATCTGTTGATAGAGGAGCCTCAGCATACTGTGGTGGTTCCATATCTACTGCAGCTCACTTTGAAAAACTAGTAATTTTACTTTATATTATATTATATTATATTATATTATATATATATATATATATATACACCTCATCTTAAATTTATGTGGTTAAAGGAGTTTCAAAGACCACCAACTGCTTCGGAGGTGATGGAGAAAACTAAGAAATTGAAGTCGGGAGAATGGGTCAATGACAAGTCTCGCGAATTTGTTGTAAGTTGTTTCTTCTAATCCTATCACTTTATTTGATATATAGTGGCTGATATTATAAATGAACTCTTACTTTTGATGAATATCTCTTGAACCTATTTACACCTCTTGATTTGCTTTTCATTAGTTAGTGTTAAATGTTTGTGATTGGAAAGTATAAATTTTGAAGCCTACTATAGTAAATTAAAGTCAATTTTTTTCCTGTATTAGTGATAATTTTTTTGAATATTAATCCTTATATGTTCACACATTTAGCAATTTATCTTCATACCTCACTTTATATTGAAGGAGAAATATCAACATCGTCGAGATGAAATCTTACAACATTCGACAGAGGAAGGCACATCTACACAGGATTCCCCTAACACTGCTACTTCTGTTAATGATAATGAAATATATTTGAATGTTGTTGGAGGTCCAAATTACAAGGGGAACGTGTACGACCTAGGTACTTTGAGCAAAAGGTTTAGTTGCTCAAAATCAGTTTCATCTACTTCTATTGCTCCTGTGGAAGACCAAATAGAGGACCATGTTAATGATGCTCAGGTTGATCGTCCTCATGACATGGGAAATTATCATTGACTCTTGGTTATTGTTTACTTTACTTTGATTAGGCCACGTTAGTTATGAATTTGAACTTTATTAAACTTTTACGTTCTATTTGATTAAACTTTGAAAACTTTGAATTTGTACTTTATCAATCTTTAAAATAGAACTTTGTTATTAAATATATTTACTCATTATGAATGTCCACTTTTATTTATAATTTTGATTATACAATTTAATTAAAATTTATGTTTACAGTCGATAATTATTAAGCAGGTCAAAATGTAACTGGAAAAACAAAAATACATTAAAAAATTTAATATTAAATAGCGACCAAATTAGCAACCGAAATACAATAATTTTGAAATTAATTATATACTAGCGACCTAATTTAGCAACCGAAATATATTTTATTGCAAATTTAGCCACTAAATTCGCGACTGAAGGTAATTTTTTAAATTATATATTAAAATTGATTATTCAATAGCGACCGAAATAGCTACTGAACACCTTCCAATTTTTTTATATTTAAGTTTAATTATATTATAGCGACTGAAATAGCCACCGAATATTTTTCGATTTTATTTTAAATATAAAATTTAATTACATAATAGGGACCAAATTAGTAACGGACATGTTCGGTTGCAGAATTGATCCCAAGGAAAATAGCAACTGAATACTCAGCCACCGAAATTATTTTTTAGTGCGTCACTATTTCGGTCGCTAAATAGAAGCCGAAAATAAATTCAGTTACATTGGACTTAGCGACTTGATTTTTTGCGACATAGTTACATCGGTCGCTATTTCAGTTACTAACACTAATAGCGACCAAATTTAACGATTTAGCGACAGAATTTTTTGGTCGCTAAATCACAATTTTTTAGTAGTGTTTGAGAAAGCTTATGATTAAGTTTCTTAGGATTTCTTGTACTATATGATGGGGAGGTTAAGTTTTAATGAAAAGAGGGTGAGATGGATAAAAGGGGGTATTGAATCGGCAACAATTTCAATCTTAGTCAATAGAAGTCCTACCAATGAGTTTAAAGCACAAAGAGGACTACGACAGGAGATCCTATTCCACCATTCTTTTCTAGTTGGTAGCAGAAGGGTTAAGTGGGTTGATGAGGCAAGCAAGGAGACAAAATGTTTTCAATGGGTACTTGGTAGGGGAGCAAAACGTTGAAATTTCTCTTTTGCGATTTGCGGATGACACTTTGTTTTTCGCAAATAACTCCATGCAAAATGTATTAACCATCAAGGCAATCCTTAGATTCTTTGAGCTTGCTTCGGGTTTGAAGGTGAACTTCTTTAAAAGTAAGGTGGTGGGGATTGGGGTGGATGAAGCTTCCATGAGAAGATATGTCAAAGTACTTGATTGCAAAATCACGTAGACATCTTTCATCTATTTAGGCTTTTCGATTGGCGTGAATCATAGTAGAGCCTCTATGTGGGAGCCTATTGTTCAAAAGTTCAAAAACATGTTGTCAACATGGGAGCAAAGAACATTATCCATTGGTGGAAGGGTCACTCTCATAAATTTCGTACTTTCTTCCTTACCTTTATTTTTCCTTTCATTTTTCAAAATACCAAATTGTGTTGTAAATGAGTTTTGTGGGGAGGGGAGAAAGGAAGGAGGAAAATAGCTTGGGTAGATTAAGAGGATATTTGTTTGCCAAAGGAGAAAGGAGGTTTAGGTGTAAAAAAACATTAGGTTATTTAATGTTGCTCTTTTAGGGAAATGGAGATGGAGGGTATATAGTGGTCATAATTGCCTTTGGCAACAAGTGTTATGTTCTAAATATAGCCAAGGTAATTTGTTGCTTGTTAAGAGAAAATCTAGGAAGGATTCTTGATGGTGGAGTGACTTTGTAGGGGTGTGTGGGGAAGAGACACATGACCAATGGTTTGACAAAAAATGTATGTTGGAGGGCGGGTGATGGAAGGTTAATCCAATTTTGGAAACAACCATAGATGGGAAATTACAACCTTAAGGATAGGTATGGGAGGGTGTCTATGAACTCGAACCAAACGGTTGAGATGATAGGGGTGATGGGGTCGTGGGTTGGTGGTAGTTGGGAGTGGAATTTTCATTGGAGGAGACCATGGTTCCAATGGGGATAAGCCATGGTCACTAGTTTCATGAACAAATTGGAAGGGGCGAGTTTGGTGGCGGATAGGCAAGATTCATTGGTGTGGAAATTGGCCTTAACAGAGTGTTACTTCGTTAGAGATCCGTATTTGTTTCTAATTGAAAATACAAATCCCGTTTATGTCCTTTTCTACAGGTCAATTTGGATGCTTGCCATCCCCCACAATGTTGCTATCTTCGAGTGGAAACTATCAAAGGATAAATTACCCACTAGGAAAAATCTGCAATGTAGGAACATCTTGTTAGAAGAACAACACCAGCTTTGTCCGTTCTGCTCAGGGAAAGAGGAGGATAGCAGTCATTTAATATTCACATGTTCGTTTTCATATCAGATTTGGCAAAACTGTTATAAATGGATTGGGGTTCAGATTGCTCAACACAGGGATCCCAAATAACATTTCTTTATGCATAACTGTTTTTGGCTCGAAAGGAATAAAACTATTATGTGGAGAGCTATTTGGTGTGCAATGGCTTGGTCCATTTAGTGTCACAGAAATAAAATTGCCTTTGAAGGGAAACAAATGGATTTTGATGCAACAGTGGAATTAATACGATTTCTGCGAAAGTAAAGAACTTTTCCTACTCTTTTTATGATTGGTACGTGAATCCTAGTTATTGTATCCAAACTCTGGCTTCTTGATGTTGGCTTGGTAATTGCTACAGCTTGCAGGATAAACATCATATATGCTGTATAGTCTTATATATGTAATTTTGGGTTAGCACTAAGTAGCTGCAGGGTTTGGGTTCGTTGGGCTAGCTATTGGGTACACGTGTTCTATTTTTTAAAAATGAATTATATTATAGTCTGTTGGGTGGGGGAGAATATGTGAGCTGGTTAAAATTGTTTACTAATAGCATATTGTTGTAATATGACTTAGGTACCATTGGGATATAAAAATTTCTTTTTGGTTGTTAAAAAAAAATCATCTTCTATATAATTGAAGCTTCTCCATGTCTTTATTTATTCAACTGCCTAGCCAAGTCATCTATGACTCTTGTGTCAATTATGGTTCTGATCAATACAAGGATGAACTTAGTTCTATTTGTTTCACCTTTCATACTGTATAGTAATATGGAAAAGGAGAGGGAATGTTTTGTTCTTTGAATGGTTTTAGAGGATTTAAAGGGGAACTTCCCCTTAAATGTTTCTTTAAAGCATTTTAAAATAGAAATAAAATTGGATAACTTTAACATCTTAAAGACTACATTTGATCAGAATACTAGATGCCCCATTCATGAGGTAGCATATCTCTCTCCCACACATGATGCATGTGTCATTAGGATGTTGCAGGAGTTGTGTCAACCTGTGAATTTCGTGATATGATCCAACCCAACTTATAAAAAACGTGGGGTCATGTTGGATCATAAGTGAGTATGAACAAATTTGAGAAACAGCAACAAGGTCGGGTCCACACAAACTTGTGTCCACACAAACTTGTGCCTTTCTATCTCATACTGCCGGGCACCTCCAGTGACTGGAGAGGAAATGCACTAGTTTGTAAACACGTTGGATGTAGTTAGCACACGTTCCAAAGCACCATTTTGTAACAAGTAATAATTTCTTGCCTTTGGTTGAATGTTGGTTTGAGGAGTCCAGAACGAAAAAACAAACATGCTTTTAGCAATAAGTTGTATTCAGGGAAGCAAAATATTCGGCATAGATATAGAATTTATGGAAAGTTTTACAGGTTCAATTATGGTTTGGTGATTTGTAAATTCAACACTCAAGTCAGTGTTTACAATGGGAACAGGTAAAATGAATTGACTAAAAATTGTCACGTATAATTGTCTGGTGCATTGCGGATTCACTTTTTTTTTCTTCTTTTCTTCTACTGTATTTTTTTTTCTGCTCCTTTTTGTTTTTTCATTTACCATGTTTGCACGGGATGCTGATTTAGTTTATGCAATTAGAAAATGATTCTTGAACACTCATATGTTAATATCCTCAGAGAAAGGAAATAATAAAAAAATATGATAAATATAATTAGTATTTGATGTAACAAGAGATAAGTTGTTTCAAATATTAGAGTGTCCAATATCATTATCGTATACTATACTTAGGATCTTGTTTTAGGTATTGATTATAGAATTAAAAATAAAAAAAGTATTTATTATGAAAATTATTATAAATAATGTAATTTTTTATTTTTAATAAAAATGTCTTGACTTTAATTTTTTTAACCAGTTCCCTAAGGCATGTTAGTATTTGCTTATACTTGTATCAGTTCTTTTAGTATTAGGATGGCGTCATTCGTACAAGCGTATGAGTAGTGCATTCACAAAGAATCCCGCGATTTTTTATGTTCATTGCTTGAAGTTATACGTCATATTATGGTGCTTTACACTTGTATTAATTAGTGCTTGTACGCCATAGGAAACCTTCTCAAGTAGGGTTCAATATTGCCATGATGTTTTTTTTTTTTTCTTTTGCAACAATATGTTGGTTTTGTCCTATCGGTTATGTAGGTCAAGATGGGCTCATAACATTGGCCAGAACAAGTACAATCTAATTTGTTGACTCATAACATCGGTTGTATTCAGATTAGTTATTAAAGATCATGTAATCATATCCATTTAGGGTTAGTATGCAAATATATTAGTTTACATGATACTCATCTCTTATGTATATATATCTTCTAATTAAATACGTATATTATATTACTTTGTATTGTCATCTTATTCAATTAATATAACTTTCTTTTTTCTATGCAATTCTTCTGTTATATTTTTAGCTTTATGATATATATATATATATATATATATATATATATATATATATATATATATATATATATATATATATATATATATTGTTACACTAAATTAGTACCAGACTACCGGATGTACCTCTTCTTAAAAATATATGATAAAACTGAATTTCATGTTTTTTTTTTCTGACAACTTAATTTCATCTTGCGTGATTGGAACGAATTTGGAAATCTTATTTGACCAATTGAGAAAATACCACATAATTGCATGGAATTCCTTTTAACGAAGGGTAAATTAATGATTATTATGATAATTTTAGAGCTAAAAACTTTTTGGGTTAACAATTGTTTTTGAGACAGAAAAGTTTGTTCTTTATAAACATTATTTATTCAAATTATATAATATTTTGTTTTACAGAACAAATAATATAACATTTTCAAAATCAAAATTTGATGAACTTTATGATTAAGTTCATAACTTCATTCAAAAATGAAAAATAAAGTTAATATGGTAAATTATATATTTATTTCATTTCAATATTTTTAATGAAGTTATGAACCCATTTAAAATTAATAAAAATGCCAGGAAGAATGTAATTGTTATTTAATTTATTTCATCTTGTTCATTATTTACTATTATTGGGTAAAAAATCATTTTTTATACGATTCAATTATCTAATTCATCAAAATTTAAAAAGGTAATTAATTTAGTTGATAATAATAAATTTATAATTTTTTTTTAATTTCTAAGAACATCTTTAATAAAAGAATTCATTTTTTTATTTTTGAATCATTTTTTGCAATCTCATGATATCACATAGAATACAAAAACTTTTGTCATTTTTGTTCTAATGATAGTAGAACCTAATTCAGATTCTTGAATTTTACTCTTAAAATCCAACCTCTAATATAAAGAACTCTCAAGTAAAAATAATAATATTTGATAAACACAAATTGTTGAATCCAAAAACTCCATTAAAGAACGTGATTAAAGATGTTCTAATAATCAATACAATCATAATAACAATCCAACTCATCATTATACAATAGTGATCAATTTTTTTTCCTTTTTGTACTTAGGAAGTATAACAGCTAAAAAAACTAAACAAATTATTCAAGCCTATCAGTATCAAATCAACTCAAGTGCATGCCTTTCCAATGTGATGATCGTATATGAGCTAAAATATGTATATCATATCTAGAAAATAGGTCATATTTAATTTATTATCTAAAATTTATTTTATTTGACTTTCTTTTATGTTTCACGTGATGATGATAGATATAATCAAACGTCGTTAAGTCTAATCAGTTAACATGTATTTAAATTAAAGTCATATCATTATTTATTATTTACAGCTATTGTTATTTTTGCTTCTCTTTCCCTTTCTCTCTCTAAACAAAGACGGTCTCTTCCTCCTCCAAGCCAAACTTCAACTCTCCGGCTGGAACCACCGCGACGCCACTCCATGCAATTGAACAGCCGTCACGTGTGACGCCACAACCGGAGTCGTCACCACTCTTGACCTCTCCGGTCCCGTCCCCGCCACCACCCTCTGCGGCCTCCCTCAACATTTCCAACAACAACCTCAACGCCACCCACCCCACCATCGCATTCTCCGCCTATGCTGCCCTCCACCACCTCGACCTCTCTGGCACCATCCTCACCTCGTGACTGCTCATGCACTTCCTCTCCGTTGTTGTCGTGATCATCCCGACGTGGCGCGTGGTTCCCATGCAGTTGTGAGATCTGCCATCATCGATGATGGAAGAAGAGAAAATGGTGGTGGGTGGCAAGGATGTTGGAGAAAATGACGTAGAGAGAGGGTGAGGGAGATGACTTTGCCGCCTCAATTCAGATACAGTGATTAAGTTTAATTACGTAACATTTTGTTTATCAGACATTAAAATATAAATAATGTTATATATATATATATATATATATATATATATATATATATATATATATATATAAGCCAATTTTAAGTAATAAATTAAAAATAATTTATTTTACCAGGTAGGTATGATAATATTTAAGCCTTATACATGTGACATTTTATCAAAATTTGTTTATTTTCAAATGAAAAATACAGTGTCAAATCAAATAATGAATGAAAGCGTAGCCACCATAAACTTAGCAGTCCTGATCCTGACTCCTCCTGCCGCATCATTTTGTTCCAGTCTAGATTTTATTATCATTATTATTAATAGCATATATTAAATGCAATTAAACAATAGCATAAAATTAAAATAAATAACAAAAATCTAAATTGTATAGTGAAATATCTTTTCACTCATATTTTACGAAATAATGAAAATTGCGCAAATTTTATTCATCTTAGCCCCCACTAAGCTTCAAGGTGGATTCGTCTGAATCATTTTGAAAAGTTTCAGTGGTATTCAAAGTTCTGATAAAACTCATGAGGGCTTTGTGAAGATAAAATAAGTGTAAATGTGTAATTATTAGCTATATTAAATTCTAAAGGAAAATTATCTAAAAACACTAAACCAAATTTTTCTCGCACTATACTGGACCCTAATTAAGTTTGATGGGCTTAACTAAGTCCATTAGAGATAACATACATTGGACTAACGTTTCAAAGCCCATCTTTTGATATGCTCAGGTTGGGCCAATCGGTGAAGTTCATTACGCTGTTTCACACCATAGGGGGGATTTTTTATTTTCTATTTTGGTGAATCGTCAATTCATCATCGTGATGGGCATGCTCAGTAAAAAAAAAATTGTAAGAAGTAAATCATTCCTTTAATTGAAAGTAAGGAGGAGTTTCAATTATTTTTAATTTTTTAAATCTATAAATGAGCTAATAATAAGATAAGTTTATGATTCTTCTTTTTCATATTCATATTTAAATCATTACAAAGAGTGATGGAACTACACTAGGACTAGGACGCGCGGTGTTTATTTCATGGACTATTTTTTAAAATTTTGAGAATATTTTTTTTTCAGGACATGAGAATGTTATTCCCGAGTATTTTAAAAAATGTATGGTATGTTTTAAAACAATTATTTTATTATCTCATAATAAAAGTGAAAATAAGTTTTCTCAGCCTCATGTTCTTGGAAATAAATAAATAATCCATGAAACAATCATCGTGTAATTTTAAAGAAAAATTGAAATATTATTTCATTTTAAGGGAGGATATATTTTTAATTAAAAATTAAAGAGGGGAGAAGTTCATCCATTTCAAAAGTCAAAAGCATATGATATAGGAACTTACGGCTATTCAATTTTCAAACGAATAATTTATTTATCAATAAAAAAGGTCATTAAAAACGAAATGAACCGAAATTCTTGTTTGATTTACTTACCCATTGTTGTATTCATAGTTGAATTGAAAACCCAGTAATAATCTGGCCACTATATATTCTGTCCGGTTGAAAGCCTTACTACCAGAATCGGAATTGAACCACTACATTTAAAAACTATACATGCTTTTTCATAGAGTATTTTATACAAGGGAATCTGTTTATAAAGTAATAAAAAGTAAGACCTTTATTACTTAAAAAATAAAAAATAATATTATTCCTTTATGTTATTAAAAATAATAAATAAAATATATTAAATTTCTCTCATCCATATGTTCATAGCATTTATCTTTAGAAAAAATTAAATCAGTATCTCAACCATTTGTAATATGCATGCTTGTTTTACCACGGTTTGCACGTCATTTTTTGCACATTGTTAGGTTAAAACCCTTGCTTCTCAAGATAAAATCAAATAAATATAATCAATTAATTTCGATAAAATAAGAAACTCTTTTTTTTCCTATATGTGAAAAACATAAAAATTTTGACTTTTACATTTAGTAGAATCAAGTGTAGATATCCTCACCAAATAAAAAAAATTAAGTATAGACGAAGAATTAATTTGTGAATTTTATATAAACTACACGCCCATCTTTATATTAAAAATAATTCTACCATATTATTAGAACAAAATCAACCCTTGAACGTCACACTACAAGAAAAATCTAGAATAACGACCGAAGTTTGTCACCAATATTACCAGTCGCATAAGCGACCAGTTCAGCGACCGTACCAAAAAAAAGCCACCAATGGTGCCTATCCCCATGGTTCGCTAATCCGGCAGAAATATAAGTTTTTTGCGACCGAGAATCTTCGGTCGCTAAACTACATTATATATTTTAGCTACCATATGCTTCGGTCACTAACAACAATAAAAAAATTGGCATTTATTTTTGCGACCACCATTAAATAAATATAAAAATTAAATATTTATTTTAAAAAACTAAACTTATTAGCACTAATAATATGGTAAATATTATTTTATATATAAATATAAATAGTGATATTTAATAACTATAAAATTAATTTACTGTATTTCTTTTTTATATTGTGTTTTGTATAGTTTTATTTGAAAAAAGGCATCTAATATTACAATACAGTTCTTTTTTTTTCAAAACAAAGAGACTTATCATATGGGTGTCTTTTATATAAATAATATATAATTTATTTTGTTACAATAAATAATATATGATAAAAAATATGAATAATAATAATAATAATATATTAAATTAAAATTTTATATAATTTATCCAAAACAAAATTCCCAAATACAAATGATTTTTAAACACCAATCTTCCAAAATTAATTCCACCCAATACAAAGTACGACACCAATGCATGATTGGTTGGGTTGAATGTGATTGTATATATGTATCAAAACAATCTATCAGCATGCATTAATCTGCAACATAAAAGAGGTAGTTGAAGAATAGCTGTTAATTACCTGCAGCCAAAGGGTGAATTAGTACTCTCGTACGTATTCATATGTGCACACAATAGACATATTCATATATTGAAGGCCATAGTTAACAGTACAACAAGAAACATGCATGCAGTTGGGAACACGACAAACCTAACGCCAAGTTATACTATAATGCTATTAGCTACCTATTCTATTGTCAGTTGAACTACTGGATTCAATTATGGTTCATTAGCTTCTCCTCTTAATGCTGCTTCTTCTGCCCATGCATGCATCCACATGGTGATGGCCATCAAGAAACACAGACTTTTTTGCTCTTTATATCATATCATATGTAAGAATTTGGACTTTGGAGAGTTCTTATATACATTAATTATATGCTGTGGCCGGAATAATGATGAGTACTAGCTATATGTATGTACACACAAAATGTGAAGTAAATAAATTAACAAGACATAAATTTTAAATAGGCATGGCCATTATGAGACTGTTTTTATTAAGTTGAACGGTAGAAGTATTTTCGCAGAAGACACTTGTTATCTCATGTTTATACATCATCTGGTTTACTTAAACAAAACTTCAAGTGAGATTATATCATTAGGGTGGATTTAAATAAATAACTTAATTAAATATTTATTTAATGAGTTCTTTTAATAAGCAATTTTTTTTTTTAATTATTAAGAGATTGAATGCTAGAGATATACAATTCAGATATACAATTAAGATCAGTGAACCAATAAGAAAAAGAATATTAAACTTAATTTACTCTATATATCGACGTAATTTGTCTTAGACCATGTATAAGATTTAACCTTATTAAGTCTAAGACATCTTTAAATTGTCAAAAGGCACATCCTAATTAAAAACACAATTTTAATTCACATAATTCAAGTAAATCACACCACAACATGCTATAAAAAGGATAACAAACTGGATGCATATTTTTCTTGCTTAAAAGAGAATTAAATTGGATGTAGTGAACAGAATGAAATGAAACATCATTGTTTAATGAATTATTATCAAATGAGTTTAATTATAAGCCACTTTCTAAATTCAAACAAATAACTTTCAAATGTCTCTTATAGTGTACGGAAGAACAAAGTAATTAAATTATGTAAAACTTAAGAAGATGAGAATGAGAATATCACCCAGACCCTGTCACCCATTATTTGTAAGAAAGGAGTAGAAGAAAACAATATGAGACTAATGACTTAAGCAACAAGTTTTAGATCAATTAATGTCTAACAAGGAGATTACTTTGGATTCAAGACCTATATTAAAGTAGCACACTGGTGGAGGAAAATTAATATACGTTGCAGTTGGATTAAAAAAAAAAACAAAGTCAACTCAAAAAGAGACAACACGCTTCGTTCGTTGTTTCTTTCTCCTTTTTTTTTTCTTTTCAACTACTTCAATTTGATTATCATCTCAAAACAAATAGTAGCAAAAATAAAAAAGCAAATGGTCTGGACCATCCAACTTAATTCGTTACTGAAATTTAAGAAGTGTTGTTTAAGGCACACGGTGATCACGACCTGCCTCTCTCATTGCTAGTCAGAAGTTGCTCCCCAATCTTCTCTCTCTCTTAAAGGAAGAAAAAGACCCCTTTGAAGATCACTGTGCATGGAAGGTTTTTTTATTGTTGTATATATTTAATTTCCAAAAATCCATATGCTATGTCATAAATATATCTTTTCGATCATGTTCAAGAAAAAAAATAAATAACTGGCATATGATAGTATAAAAAAATATTATTTTAATTATTAATTATCTTATGTGATAAGTTGTTATATTTTATAATAATTATTTTAAAACGGGTATCTATAATATTTTTTATTTTTTGACAGTGCAATTTTTTGTATTCTAACAGTGTATAAAAATTAAAATAAAAAATAATGAGTGGTAAAATTCAATTATAGATTACTAGTTAAATTAGTTAGTTTTAATCATAAAATTTGTTTCATAAGCTATATGTGCAAGTGTGAGAAAAATAAGATTATGAAATATTAATTGAATTTTTTTAATCATTAATTTATTCATCAATAAAAAAATACAACATGCACTAATAATGTAAACCAATTTTATATAATCATTTAATCACAAATGATATGTATAATAAATTTATTGTTTATAATAATTACATATCTTAAAAACATTTTAACAATGATTTTTTATTAGTTAATAATTTTTAAAAAAATATATATATTAAATAATTTGTAATACATAAGAATTAAACTCGTGAAAGGAAAACTATTAATATAGCAATTGTAGCCTTTAAAGAAAATTGAAAATGGGTGGAAAGGAAAAGTAAAGACTATATGCATATACGTACAGTTATGTTTCAGTGTGTATTTATCTACTCTTATTTAGATAGGTATGCATATCAGCATATGGGGTAAAATTTTCGACTCCGTAGAGTTTTAATGCTGAAAAATCTTCTTCACCAACTGCGTAAATGCTATACTGTTTTCACCAAAATTATTGAAGGAAAAATTGGAGTGTGTTGGCTCTGGAATTTGAACAACCAACAGGCGTACATGCATAACTCTATGCTCTCACTCGTCACTAAAAGTTTAATTAAGCAGCAATGATTGCCTGCAAATCATAATGAATCGTTGAAAAAAAAAGTTATTTCTTCATTAAACAGTTGAAGCGATCTTATCAATATTTAAATGAATCACTTTAAATTTTGGCTTGCCTCTCTGATTAACCATGTGACATGTCAATTTGTTGAAGAGATAATTGTTCGATTTATACTGACTGGGTTTCAACATACAATGACTATCCTAATATCATTCATTAAGAAACTAAAAAAATGTTAAATAAAATAAAATGCCTCATACATTTTAATTTCAAATATTTTATTTTAATACCTTTACAAACATTCATCCATTAATAAAACATTATTTGTCGAAACTAATAGTTTAATTTATATATATTGTGCATACATGTAAAGATTTTTACAGTACAATCAACTAATTATCAGACATTATTCTTAGAGTGATTTTTTTTTTAAGTTGTTAGTATGCAAATTAACAAACTTATTCACATAGCAATAAGTGTGATTAAATTATAGTATGAAGAACTTTTACTATTTTAATTAAATTCTTAGAATTAATGATATTTAACGTTTTGTTTGTATTATCGTTTCCGGACCACAACGCGCATTATAAGAAAATGAATTGATATGATGAACGACAAATATTTTATGGTCGTGCATTCATTAATTTGGAGTAATTTATATTTTCTCTACTATAGTACTACGATAGACAATTAATACATCAAATTATTGACAACATAGATGTAAGTAATTTCATGTCATTTTACACAAAGTAATAGCACCTAATTTATCAATAACCTATTCATTGGTAATTAATCAATCGCATACTGAAATTAACCAACAACTGAACTATCAATAATACATATTTATTAGGAAAAATCAAACATAGCTTTTACCAACGATATTGATAGTCAGTAATACAACGTTTCGTGTGTGGCAACATTAGAATAATATCCACCATTTTTTTATTATCATATTATTAATATGGAGTATATCCATATTAATAATTTTTTATGAAATTTTATCTTTTAATTAATATTTTTTATTTAGAAGATTCGAATTTAATATTTTATTTAAAAAGGCAAAATTCAACTAATCAACAACTTGTTGAAAAGAAAGAGGAATCACAAGTTTGAATCTTTCCCCCAAATATTTCTAATAAAACTAACACATTAATATTTATTGATAATAATAAAAAATTAACACCGGTGATGCTAGGTCGGTGGGAGGTAGAAGGTGAAAGTGTACCACTTTTTTTTAATCCTTTAATTCTTTTCCATTCAAACCATGTTTCTCTTTAAATGTGATATATCATATCCTTTAATTCTTTTCCATCCCTTTTCCCTCTTCAGATATATCGTTGTGTTACGGAATTTAATCTCCTCCTAATTTCACCATTGTTATTTGTATATTAATATGTTTTGGCTATTTTGCATATATACACATTAATGATTTTGATTATTGTATACACATTTAGTCATTTTTTTACACAATCTAAATTATGCTGAATCATGGATCCTAATGACACACGCATATTTTAACATGAGTTAAGAATATTAATTTAAACATACACGTAGTTAGCATACGATTATTTAACGTGATCATTTTTTTTTACTATCCCAACTAATATTAGGGCCAATTCACAAGGTATTAGCATGTGATGAGATTTAAAAAAATTACTTTTTTACAAATCCATAAGCTATCTACCATACGCCTAGCTACTACAGCTTCCTTATACTATATTAAGGCATAAAATGCACATCATTTGTAGAATGTTTGTCGTTAGATTTTTATGAATAGAATTTATAAAACCTCTAGCAAGACCACACTACAATAAACAAATAATAATGATCAGTGATCAGAGTTAAATGATGATCTTTAATGAATTTGAACAAAGAGCTTTAGCGAATAACCTTTAACTCAGACACCCTGCTACAAACACATGGGATCCTCTGCCTAGAAGTTTTAAAATAATGCTAATAAATTCATGAATTTTACAGTTTATATCAAAGAATGTCCACACGCACATGAAAATGAGTTGCTATATGTAGCAATGTAAATGATGATAATACCATAATTGGAGCTGGTTTAGAGATGTAGGTCTTAAGAATTTCCTAAGTAACCTAATATAAATTTAAAAGGTTTGTTGTACGTACGCGTTTTTCCTGAAAGCAATGTTTGTAATTCTACTAATTAATTAATATAAATAAATGGTTTTACTTAAAAATATTAAATAAATATTTACACTTCATATTTAATAACTAGATTAATTAATTTGTTTATTCTTTAACATAGTTTTCCATTAAGAGCACGTGCTAATAAAAGCGTGATGATAAAATTTTTCAACTACTAATCAAATAAAATAATAGTAGTATTTTTTTTGTTTCTAAAACAATAGATATAATTATATTTTCATTTAATACTTTTTACATTATTTCTTAAGATTTAGGTTAACAAAATTCAAAAATACTTTTTTAATAGAGCGGTTTTACTAATAAATATACTAAGACTATATATTAATTAAGAAATAAAAAAATTAAAAAAAAATAGATAATTAAAGATATTGAAAATTCAAAAAAATAGTTTTTAAAAATTAATAAGAGTATAAATGTTATAGCTCTTCAAAATAAAAATCTCAATTGAATACTATAACAAAACTCTGTTTTTTTTCTTGCACATACATTCATGATGATAAATTGGCAATGATACGAACAGTTAGCTAGTAGCTTCTTTGAAGCTAGTTTTAAAGCCCACCCCACCCACCTCATTCACTTGAAGAGAAATTATAGCGTAATCAAGAGAAGAAGAAAGTCAATTAAATGCTTCAGCAATCAAGTGCTGGTAAAGAGTAAATGAATGTTAAAGTAGATGAGGATTTGAATATATTTAAGTTTCAGTTAAAGAGGATATCATTAATATCGTATTGATGGTGTGGTTTATTATCGTGTTTTGCCTGCATCATGCATTCTTCTAATTTGAAAAAAGAGAGAGAAAAAAAAAATCCAAGCACAGTCAACTACTGGACATTTTGAACAAAGGGATTGCTAATATTGGATTTCTTCATCGCCTAGTTAAGGAATTAAATTAAAAGTAATAAAATATTTAATACCTTCAAATTCCTTCAAACAAGGTCACTAATGAAATAATCGATATTTTAATTCAGATTTGCTAATCATTGTTTAAAGTAGAAAAAAAAATATTAGAAAAATTTTAATACTACTAAAACATTTTAACCGTGCTTCCTAATACTCCTTGTTAAGTTTAATTTGCAAAAACCTTATTAAGTTTCTGTAAGTCATTTGTAAAACTCGTTCTGAATGAACCATTAAGTTTGTCGTACGTACTTTAATTGAAATCGTGATTAGATGTTTGTTAATATGCATTATGCAACTACACAATCACACACGCATGCATGCACGCTAATCACAATGAGTCCTTGACAATGGTAATATGCATTATGCAACCACACATGGAATCACGTACCAGCACATTGAATAATAATAATAGTAAATCTTTGCTCTTAATTTCTTCGGCAATTCTAATTAGTTTGGCGAAATTTGTTAGGATCGATTCACTGTTATATGCCGCCATGCAATTAATCTTCTTCGCTAGCTCCCTTCTGCACCAGTGTGTACGATTCACCACTATTTACGTGTGAAACTGTGAAAATACACAGTACTTGTTCTTGTTCTTGTGAGATATACCGTGGCATTAATCCTGCTCTGTGCTTCTTCTAGGTGCACATATATTTTAGATTGGAAAATTATATCTGCACGATAAAATAAAATATTTAGGAAGAGGAATATATATATATATATATATATATATATATATATATATATATATATATATATATATATATATATAATGGTTGATATGATTGAAAATAAACGAGAAAAAATAATAAGTAACGTAGAAAAAACTTATATGAATAGCATATATAATTCTTTTGGAAATCCTTGTGGAAGGATTTGAATTAGTTGGGATGCTGATTGCATCGTGATTATTAAAATTATAAAAAATATATAGAAAATATGGTTAATTTACTAATAGGATATATTGTTTTAATTTATCATCATTTTTAAAATGGAAAATATTAACCATTTTTAATATTTTATTTAAATGAATCAATAAAATAATGTTTTGGAAATTTTGAAAAGTTAATTTAATCTAATATGATTAATTATATATATTTTTAGAATTATAAAATGTTTAATATTTTATCTTACTTGTACTTTTTTTTATTTTGTATAATTGTGTAATTAAATGAATTTCCATCAGAGTTAATTATTGACCAGTAACTTTATCCTATTCAATTAGTGATCATGATATGATTAATTTTACAAAAAACATTCATCGCAGATTAATTGATCATTTCCACAGATATTACCATAGGCTCATAGCTATGTAGCATGAAAGGGCAAGATTAATGAAAGCAATTAAATGCTTCGAACGAATCACAATATATATGAACTGAAAGCATCGATTATTTGTTGGTAAGTGAACAATAAATAGCTGATGATGATTAGTAACTAAATAAGTTGCTGGTGAAAATATTATGAATATGAAAGTTTCATTAAAGGACCATATATATTACCAGAATAACGTAGATTTATAGCCAATAGCTACGCGCTTAATTTGGTCTATCATAGCTTGTGCATCAATGTTTCACTTTCTAATTTAATAGTATAAAATATCTAGCAACCACACTGAAGTGATTAAGATGCCAATGGTGTCTTTTACAGGACAAATCTGCATGCACAAAGATCACGAAACATAAAGAATGTTCAATTGAATCTCAAGTCAAATGAAATTATTATAAATAAAGCAATATATAACTAGTTATATGACTTCTGTGTAACTCTCTAAATGCGAGTGCAATTAACACAATGAAAGATAAATCAATGACGACTCCAATACAGATAAAATATATTGTGTTTAAAGCCAAACGAAATATTTTAACTAGTGTCTTGAATGCTTTTTTTTATAAAAAAGTTCTTATTTAAATGCACATGGGAGACACAGAAGACTAGTTAGGCATTAAATTTGGTGAAATGAAATCCAACTTTCCTAGTTTCCTTCTCCAATATCATTGAGAATTATATGAAAGTGAATTTGAGTGGAAAAAAAAAATCTAAAACGAACATCATGATAACTCAGTCTAAATCAACTATTAAAATAAAATTTCTAAAAATTAATGACAATTTACAAATACCTAATGATCCATATAACAAGAGGACATGTATATATCTTTTAAGTGCGCACAGATAACATTTTTTTAGGAAAAAGTATGCACTGATAACATACTAATTCCTATAAACAACCAAACCAACGTATAAAGCTCATAAAAAATATAAATAAAAATTGAAAGACCCAAATATTCAAATACTTTAATGTTAGCCTGCTTGAAAAATAAATATTTTAAAAAATGCTAATATATATATATATATATATATATATATATATATATATATATATATATATATATATATATATTAACTGTTATTTAATAAATATTACAATTAAAATAAATGAACGATTATATTATCAATCAATATTTTAATAATTATAAAAAATAAAATTGTGATATTAAAATCCTAAAGAATTTTAAAAAACAATTAAATTATAATTTTAGTTAAATGTATAATTTTAACTTAATTTTTATTTAATTATTACTACAATTTAAATTATTTAACCATTAAAATAATAAAAATATTTTATCCTAAAGAATATATTTTACTACATGTCTAATTTTCAGTTCAATCGGTTGGATCAGCTAGTATGGCTCGAGTTTAAGTGACACTGCTAAAACCAAAAAAAGAAAACTTTGTTTTATTGTATTCAATTATTATAAAAAAAATGAAATAATGAAAATAAAATTCTAACTCTAATGCGTGTCATCTCACTTTTACAAGAAAAAAATTCAAATATAGACTTGGACATGGTAAAAATGAGTTCTTTTTTAATTAATAAAAATTGGGTTGAGATTGTACAAGGACATATGAGTTTAGATTTAATTGTATCTGTAGTGAGATAGGTTTATGTTGAAATATAAGTGTGAGGTTAAGTTTCACATCGATTAAAAGTGAAAAAGTTGAGCACATATAAATGAGAAGAATACTTATAAACCGTAAACATTAAGAGATTTTGAGTTAAAGTGTGATGTAAAACTCTCTCATATAATTATTTAACTCATTGATATAAATGTCTCCATTGGTCTAAAGAAGCAATACCACATTGACAGGACAAGAAATTTGTATCTGCCTCACTCAAATAAGTTCCACAATGTGGTAGCGATCCAAGATAGCAAACGCTCCAACTGTGGTCACTCACACAATACCACATCAATAACTAATTAAGCCATTGCAACAGTATGGTGATTATAAATCAGTTTAGATTCTCATATGGTGATGGGTGAAATAGCAATAACAAAGTAGATATTATTATATTAATAATAGTGCAATTACCGTAAAATTAAAAAAGAAGTGAGGGATAATGAAAAGAGGGATATTCTAATTAAGTAAAAAAAAGAATTGGAATAAAATTAATAAAAATAGAGATAAGATATATACTAACTTTCCAAATGGCAACAAAAAAAGAAAATCTTCACAAAGGATGCCTAGGCTCTGATACTATTATGTTAAGAGACATGGTTGAGCCCATGAGAAAAAGAAAATTAGAGAAAATTTATTGGACTAAAAATAGAAATTTGTTGAAGATGATAAAGGTGATTTTATAAGTACAAATGAGCTCATTTAGAGGTGGAAGCTTAAGGCTGGTTAGTTTAGAGGTGTCAATGTGAGTTTTAGGCTTCTAGTTAGAGTTAAATTTGCCCAACCCACTTCATTGGTGGATGGGTTGGAAAGAACACAACCAATTAAGCTTATAAACATATGGCAAATGTGGTCATTGATGTAACTTGCATTAATATAGGTGCATATATATCTCTCCAGTTTTGAATATCAGAAGAAAAAGAATTAATTTATACTAATTAAAAAAATTAGTTAATAATATTTAGTTGCAAAAATTTTAATTAAAAATAAATTATTTTCCTAAACTACCTTTATTGAATAATTTGATATAAAAAATAAGGAATTATTATAATTTAAAATCATATTTAATGAAGAATATTTTGAAAATGATATTATTTGGAGTAAAATTAGTTGAGATTTCCTTATATTTATAACTATTGAGACTTCTTTTTTCATTTTATATTTAAAACTGGAGAGAGTAATGCTTAACATACATGATTGCAAGCATGATATAAAGTATGCTACTTATTTTAGTTTTTTTACCAATACTTATTTTAGTTTTAATCACTTGAAAATTTGTGTTTGACAATTTTTTTATTATTTTTATCATAGAAATGTCATTTTTTTAATTCCTCTGATATTTTTTGCATTTTTCAACGGCTAAATATTAATTTGTTAATTATTAGTTTTTTTTATTTTTTTAAAGCAAGGTAAACCAATCTTTCCAACCTAGTGAACCTAACAATTTTAGGATGGGTCGGACTAGATTATACTTTTTCCTGCTTCACCAAAAAGTAGATTAACTTTCAACTCCCTTGTTGGCCATAAGGATTTACTAACTCACTTTGAGAACTCTATTTTAGATAATGTAAGTAATTTGAAAATTTTGTTTGAGTATTTTAAATGGCAAATCTGAAAGTAAAGTATATACATAGAGAGAAAAATATTTTGTCCTAAGGATTATCGTTTTAAATCCAAGCAAAGATGTTAAAATTCGTGAAAAAAAACTTTTTAGATTAAACGACAAAGTAAAATTAAAGAAAAATATTGACATGAAATGATAGCTTAAACCAAAAAAATTATTTTTAAATAAGCATCAACCTGTAAGAATAAATTGAATAAAAACAGTTATAACTATATTTTTTTTTTGGTCTGCCAGTTATACTATAACTATATTAAAACCTAAATTAAAACTCAAATCGTATAGATTAATTATAAAATTATCGTTTTAAAAACTAGCAAGTTGTACGTTGATTGGGAATTTAAACGTATGTGTGAATTTTTTTTGAAGAAACAATTTCTTCTTGAAGTAAAATATGTCCTTTAACTAACAAATCAATGCAACTTTTTCATATGAACAAACACACTATTGTAGTTAGATTTTTTATATTTATATGCCTAATATCTATTAATGCACCCAATTTCTATTATATGCAATTCAGTCAATGATGTTCACACAACAATATGTAGAAATTCATTTTCTGTGTCATGTTTCAGTTTCTAATATGTTGGTACAAGAAATAGAGGAATGAGAATTGAGAAATGTTACGTACTAACAAGCTCTCAAACATTTTTTTTTAATTCTCCATCATTAATTAAAATTTAATTTAAAATAATAGTTTTTGTGTTACGTACTAACAAGCTCTCAAACATATTTTTTAATAAACTCTCCATTATTAATTAAAATTTATTTAAAAATAATAATTTTTGTGTAAGTCATTTATTCAATAGTAAATCTCTTTTCTTATTTGAAATTGTTGAATAAATTATAACAAAAATTCATAAATATGTATATTTTAAAAATGTGTCAGTAATAATAAAAATGAAAATAAACAGTCAATCAATTCAGCGACTTGTTGAGTCGGGCAGCCCACCACACGTGGGGAGGTGTGCCCTTCCCTCTAATAGGTTTGGCGGCAATAGACTTTTAATACATGTGTTGACTTTTAAACATCTTTATCTTCTTTTCGGAGTGTTTAAGAAATATACCTGCAAAAGATTTTTTTTATTTTAATAAAAAAAATATTATTTTGATTGTCGTGTAAGAATTTTTTTTATATGATTACTTTAATTGTCGTGTGAAAATAAGTACTACTTTAATTATCGTATAAGAAAAAACATATTCATCTTTATTTATTTTTATTCTTCATATATTTTTTATTTTCTATAAATATTTTATTTTAATTGTTGCGTAAGAAAAAAATCTTAAAATAATTATTATTTTAACTTTTTAACATAATATTAATTAATTTTTCACTTTTATATATTATTTTAACTTTTTAACATAATATTAATTAATTTTTCACTTTTATATAGATAAGTGAATTAATGACAAGAAAATTAATTTTATATAATTTTTATTTTTTTATCTGTTTATTATTTTTTTGCCTATGTAAAAAGATTTACTTCATACAAACTGATATATATATATATATATATATATATGTTTTGTTGTCTTGTGCAGTTTGTCCAGAGGGAGTAGTATAACAAATACAGTATTATTATGTTATAGGACACAAAGAGTAACGTGTTTGTTTAAAATGTATTTTCTAAAAAAACATATTTTTTTATGTTTTTTTAATTATTTTGTGAGTCCTCATATTTTTACAAAAATTTCAATTAGATTGTTGAGTATCTTTTCTTTAAATTGAATTCCTGTACTCTTTTTTTCAATTGAGTGCTCACAGTTAATTATTATTATTAAAAATTAACCACATATATACAGTTAGATGTGTAGAAACTGAACTTGTGATTTTGGAATATGTTGTAAGTAAAACTGAATTAATTATAATAGATTTCTATAAAAGCTTAAACTCTAAAAAAACTTACAATTGACTCAATTGTATATGTTTCTTAGAAAAAAAAATGTTTTTTTAATAAAATATTTTTTCTATTTCTTTTTAAAGTTCAAACAAACTGGCTCCAAACGTTTTAACCATTTTAAACAAAAATAAGTACGAAATAATTTTCAGTTTTTTAATAATATATTTTTATTTATTAAATTGTGCTTATATTTTTGTTAGATTCATTAACGATTATTTTCAGAATATACTAACTTAATAATGTTTTTTTTGCACTGAATTAATAATGTGTTTTAAAGATATTTATTGAAGAATATTTAACATGCTTTAATATATAGTTTCAAATTTCAATTACTTCATGAAAACCTTTTTTTTTCTGTTTCAATATTATAAATTCATTTTTAATTAATTTTTCTTAGTTAATACCACTTCAATAGCACTATAATTAACTTCGGCATTGTTATCCACTTATTACTAACTCAATTACTAATTTGGTTGATTGATTTATATTTATATATCAGTTTTTGTAAAATTACACCTTTAAGTGCTTCATTGGTCTACTACTAAGTTACCCAAATTAGCATTTACTTACTTAAAAAGTGTTAATTAGTTATTGTTTTTAATATAATAAATACATCAATATGTTTTGCCAAACTAGTGCACGATTTCAGCCTAATAAGTAAATGTCGAGTTCATGTTCTAATTATACAGCTATGCTAAATAGTTAAAATGAGATTTTTTTTATTATAATACTCAATAATTTTATCCAACTTAAATATAATTGTCTTTCATAAAATATATTACTTGTGTTTTTAAATATAAGATTCTTTTAACTAATTCACACATTTAAAAAAGTTGATTAGTTTAATTAATAAAAGTAAATTTGTTAGCAATTGTATTATTATTATTTTTTAAATTACCCTTAAATTTATTAAGACTTATCATTTCTCAACGATCAAAAAAATTTATCATCTCACTTTTTTCATTTTTTAATAAGTCTCATTTTTTATTTAATTACTTTCTATCTAATTAATATGTGTTTATCTTCTTGATTCATCTTATTCATTTGATCCTTATAAGGGAGAAAATGAATTTATCTTATTTTATAACAGTTATTGTAAAATAAATAAAGTAGTTTTAATATTATATTATATGTATATAAGAAATTATTAACATAAATACACTTATCTTTTTAATATGAATATGTCAATACGTTATATTATTAGTATATT